>NC_091378.1:12701776-12796776 GCF_038502225.1 Cherax quadricarinatus | reverse complement strand
GAAGGTCAGTGAAGAACAGTTAGTGAAGGTCAGTGAAGATCAGTTAGTGAAGGTCAGTGAAGATCAGTTAGTGAAGGTCAGTGAAGATCAGTTAGTGAAGGTCAGTGAAGATCAGATAGTGAAGGTCAGTTAGTGAAGGTCAGTCAGTTAGTGAAGGTCAGTGAAGATCAGTTAGTGAAGGTCAGTGAAGATCAGTTAGTGAAGGTCAGTTAGTGAAGGTCAGTGAAGATCAGTTAGTGAAGGTCAGTTAGTGAAGGTCAGTTAATGAAGGTCAGTGAAGATCAGTTAGTGAAGGTCAGTGAAGATCAGTTAGTGAAGGTCAGAAGATCAGTTAGTGAAGGTCAGTGAAGATCAGATAGTGAATCAGTTAGTGAAGGTCAGTGAAGATCAGTTAGTGAAGGTCAGTGAAGGTCAGTGAAAATCAGTTAGTGAAGGTCAGTTAGTGAAGGTCAGTGAAGATCAGTTAGTGAAGGTCAGTTAGTGAAGGTCAATGAAGATCAGTTAGTGAAGGTCAGTGAAGATCAGTTAGTGAAGGTCAGTGAAGATCAGTTAGTGAAGGTCAGTTAGTGAAGGTCAGTGAAGATCAGTGAAGGTCAGTGAATATCAGTTAGTGAAGGTCAGTGAAGGTCAGTTCGTGAAGGTCAGTGAAGATCAGTTAGTGAAGGTCAGTGAAGATCAGTTAGTGAAGGTCAGTGAAGATCAGTTAGTGAAGGTCAGTGAAGATCAGTTAGTGAAGGTCAGTGAAGATCAGTTAGTGAAGGTCAGTGAAGATCAGTTAGTGAAGGTCAGTGAAGATCAGTTAGTGAAGATCAGTTAATGAAGGTCAGTGAAGATCAGATAGTGAAGGTCAGTGAAGATCAGTTAATGAAGGTCAGTGAAGATCAGTTAATGAAGGTCAGTGAAGATCAGATAGTGAAGGTCAGTTAGTGAAGGTCAGTGAAGATCAGTTAGTGAAGGTCAGTGAAGATCAGTTAGTGAAGGTCAGTGAAGATCAGATAGTGAAGGTCAGTTAGTGAAGGTCAGTGAAGATCAGTTAGTGAAGGTCAGTGAAGATCAGTTAATGAAGGTCAGTGAAGATCAGATAGTGAAGGTCAGTTAGTGAAGGTCAGTGAAGATCAGTTAGTGAAGGTCAGTGAAGATCAGTTAGTGAAGGTCAGTGAAGGTCACTTAGTGAAGGTCAGTTAGTGAAGGTCAGTTAATGAAGGTCAGTTAGTGAAGGTCAGTGAAGATCAGTTAGTGAAGGTCAGTGAAGATCAGTTAGTGAAGGTCAGTGAAGATCAGTTAGTGAAGGTCAGTGAAGATCAGATAGTGAAGGTCAGTTAGTGAAGGTCAGTGAAGATCAGTTAGTGAAGGTCAGTGAAGATCAGTTAGTGAAGGTCAGTGAAGATCAGTTAGTGAAGGTCAGTTAGTGAAGGTCAGTGAAGATCAGTTAGTGAAGGTCAGTTAGTGAAGGTCAGTTAATGAAGGTCAGTGAAGATCAGTTAGTGAAGGTCAGTGAAGATCAGTTAGTGAAGGTCAGTGAAGATCAGTTAGTGAAGGTCAGTGAAGATCAGATAGTGAAGGTCAGTTAGTGAAGGTCAGTGAAGATCAGTTAGTGAAGGTCAGTGAAGGTCAGTGAAAATCAGTTAGTGAAGGTCAGTTAGTGAAGGTCAGTGAAGATCAGTTAGTGAAGGTCAGTTAGTGAAGGTCAATGAAGATCAGTTAGTGAAGGTCAGTGAAGATCAGTTAGTGAAGGTCAGTGAAGATCAGTTAGTGAAGGTCAGTTAGTGAAGGTCAGTGAAGATCAGTGAAGGTCAGTGAATATCAGTTAGTGAAGGTCAGTGAAGGTCAGTTCGTGAAGGTCAGTGAAGATCAGTTAGTGAAGGTCAGTGAAGATCAGTTAGTGAAGGTCAGTGAAGATCAGTTAGTGAAGGTCAGCGAAGATCAGTTAGTGAAGGTCAGTGAAGATCAGTTAGTGAAGGTCAGTGAAGATCAGTTAGTGAAGGTCAGTTAGTGAAGGTCAGTGAAGATCAGTTAGTGAAGGTCAATGAAGGTCAGTGAAGATCAGTTAGTGAAGGTCAGTGAACATCAGTTAGTGAAGGTCAGTTAGTGAAGGTCAGTTAGGGAAGGTCAGTGAAGATCAGTGAAGGTCAGTTAGGGAAGGTCAGTTAGTGAAGGTCAGTTAGTGAAGGTCAGTGAAGATCAGTTAGTGAAGGTCAGTGAAGGTCAGTGAAGATCAGTTAGTGAAGGTCAGTGAAGATCAGTTAGTGAAGGTCAGTGAAGATCAGTTAGTGAAGGTCAGTGAAGATCAGTTAGTGAAGGTCAGTTAGTGAAGGTCAGTTAGTGAAGGTCAGTGAAGGTAGTTCCTGGCTGAACAGTCTTGTGTAGAGAGAGAAGGTCAAGGTTGTGTACTTGGTGACTGTTTAAAATGTTAGACGTAGACACCTGGAGGTCACAACTAGATTATTGAAAATAACGCTTAGACATTTAGAGACCAGTCTTAGACATTTAGAGACTAGTCTTAGGCATTTAGAGACCAGTCCAGTCTTAGACATTTAGAGACCAGTCCAGTCTTAGACATTTAGAGACCAGTCCAGTCTTAGACATTTAGAGACCAGTCTTAGACATTTAGAGACTAGTCTTAGGCATTTAGAGACCAGTCCAGTCTTAGACATTTAGAGACCAGTCCAGTCTTAGACATTTAGAGACCAGTCCAGTCTTAGACATTTAGAGACCAGTCTTAGACATTTACACACAAGTCTTGCTACATTTGGGGGGAGTCTACTGCATTTGGAAGTCAATCTACCTCTGCTTCACTTGGAGGTCAGTCTGCTGCATTTAGAGCTCAGTCTACCACATTTAGAGATCAGTTTACCACATTTAGAGATCAGTCTACTACATTTAAAGATCAGTCTACCACATTTAGAGATCAGTCTACCACATTTAGAGATCAGTCTACCACATTTAGAGATCAGTCTACCACATTTAGAGATCAGTCTACTACATTTAGAGATCAGTCTACTACATTTAGAGATCAGTCTGCCACATTTAGAGATCAGTCTACCACATTTAGAGATCAGTCTACCACATTTAGAGATCAGTCTACTACATTTAGAGATCAGTCTACTACATTTAGAGATCAGTCTACCACATTTAGAGATCAGTCTACCACATTTAGAGATCAGTCTACCACATTTAGAGATCAGTCTACCACATTTAGAGATAAGTCTACCACATTTAGAGATCAGTCTACCACATTTAGAGATCAGTCTACTACATTTAGAGATCAGTCTATTACATTTAGAGATCAGTCTACCACATTTAGAGATCAGTCTACCACATTTAGAGATCAGTCTACCACATTTAGAGATCAGTCTACCACATTTAGAGATAAGTCTACTACATTTAGAAATCAGTCTTCCACATTTAGAGATCAGTCTACTACATTTAGAGATCAGTCTACCACATTTAGAGATCAGTCTACCACATTTAGAGATCAGTCTACTACATTTAGAGATCAGTCTACCACATTTAGAGATCAGTCTACCACATTTAGAGATCAGTCTACTACATTTAGAGATCAGTCTACCACATTTAGAGATCAGTCTACCACATTTAGAGATCAGTCTACCACATTTAGAGATCAGTCTACCACATTTAGAGATCAGTCTACCACATTTAGAGATCAATCTACTACATTTAGAGATCAGTCTACCACATTTAGAGATCAGTCTACCACATTTAGAGATCAGTCTACCACATTTAGAGATCAGTCTACCACATTTAGAGATCAGTCTACCACATTTAGAGATCAGTCTACCACATTTAGAGTCTCGTACCTTGAAATGAACTAAATATTAAGATATACATAATACTACACTTAATATCTGCCCTGTATATTCTTCATACAGAGTTATACATAATACTACACTTGTCGCAGGTTTGTATTATCTTATCTATAAAGTTATACACAAATATTTGTTTGCGGAAAAAAATGGTTGCAGTGTTTATTCTTAAATATTAAAAAACTCTGTAATTGGAATGTTTATTAAATCTGTATTGTTCGTGTTTGTATTTTAATTCAATATGTATATGGATGAGAGAGAGGCAGGGGGGAGAGGGGGAGAGAGAGAGGGGGAAGAGAGAGAGAGGGGGAAGAGAGACTGGAAGAGAGACGGGGAGAGAGAGGGAGGAGAGAGGTGAGATAGAGAGAGAGAGAGGGAGGGAGGGGGGGAGGGAGGCAGACACACAAACACAGACTGAAACACTCAGACACGTAAATAAACACAGACATATGCAAAAATAAACACAAACAGGCAGGCAGAGACTGAAACACAGAGACAGACAGGTAAAGACAGACATATACATAGACAAGCAGACATTCTAGTAGACAGAGACAGACATAAGTAGCTACAATCACGATGAACTCATTGACAACACAAAATATATAGACAAGCACAGACATGAGCAGGTAGACACTGGAAATTTTTACATAATTTTCCTGAAGGTGGAACATATAAATGAATAATATAATTGTGTATTAAAATGTGATGCTATTTGGACCCTTCGAGAAATTTTAAGTAAAGGGGGGGGGGAGGGTGTGGAACAGCCGGAGAGTGAAGCGAAGAAGATGACGTCTTAATGAATTTAATGTGTGTACACTAGTCTGAATTATGCAATGTAATCAGGTGTCCTTGAAGGCCAAATTGGGGGTTTTCGACCTGAATTTGTAATAGGAACCCTTTACCTTACCTTTACCTTTGAAGAATTTCGAGAGTATATCTACTCTGAGCCCAGCCATGGGCCAGGCTCGTCTAGTGCTCGCCTGGTCAACCAGGCTGTTTCTGCTGGAGGCCCGCTGCCCCACATATCCATCACAGCCTGGTTGATCTGGCACCTGATGAAGATACTTTTCTAGTTTCCTCTTGAAGGCTTCAACACTTGTTCCAGCAGTGTTTCTGATATCTTCTGGTAAGATGTTGAAAAGTCTGGGACCCCGGATGTTGATACAGTGTTCCCTTATTGTGCCCACCGCACCCCTGCTCCTCACTGGGTTTATTTTACACTTCCTCCCATATTTCTCACTCCAGTATGTTGTTATGGCAGTGTGCAGATTTGGGACCAAGCCCTCGAGTACCTTCCAGGTATATATTATCATGTACCTCTCTCTCCTCCGCTCCAATGAGTACATGTTCAAGACTTGCAGGCGTGTTAATGTCCCCTGCTGAAGAATTGGGACAGTAAATTTTTAGGACCTCAAGAATTACATGTGGATGGTGGAAGATATGGGATAGAACCCTCACCCACAGGGAATTGCGCCATTATTCCTTTCATTTAGCTCTCTAACTGGCCAGTGTAGGGTCTAGGTGTCAGGCAGGTGTTCTGGGCATCGAGGGAGTTAGTCCTGTGACCTACTGTGATTTAAGTCCCACTTACCTCACCCAAATTACTTGAAGGTAATAATTCAGGTAATACCCTGTAAGCCTCCTGCAGGTAATTTGCTCACATAATAATAATTCACAATAGACATACTTTATGTAAATTGTGTAAGGGATGGATGCATAATGAATGTGTATGATTGTGGTAATGATATCAGATTTCATTTTGTTTGTAACAAATGCACTTTGGCACGGTCACCCTTTAGCAGTGATGACACTGACTTACCTAATTTTAATACAAATGACCCATTGCCATATATTGATGATTATAATTGTTTTATGAAAATAGGCCTTCACTTTATTCATGTCAACGCAAGATCACTTTTTACAAAATTGGCAGAGATTAGGATTCCAGCTAACATAACTAGAGCGGCAGTTATATCCATCTCTGAATCCTGGTTGGATGATACTGTGACTGACGACGAGGTCAAAATAGAAAGTTACAATATAAAACGCTTAATGGTGGGGTATGTGCCTACATAAGGAATGACTTAACTTGACAAAAAAAAACAACAACTGAAAGATATACTGCAAATTACCCAGAACAAAATGGTAAGATTCATCCTGGACCTGGGACCAAGAGAACATGTAAGCCAGGATGAATTACATCAATTGGATATGCTGAATATTGAAGACAGAGTAAAAGAACTGAAGTTAAATCATGTTTATAAAATTGCTCACAAACAATGTCCAGAATATCTTGCTGTCAATTTTGTCAAGGTTGGGAACCAAAGCAATCATAGTACTAGGGGGAGAGAGCACAACTTTGTAGTACCCACAGTCAGTGGCCAGACTTCAAACACCTTTTATTGTACAGCGATAAAGGAATGGAACAGACTACCCGCACATGTCAAAGCCAGTCATAGCATGAACCAGTTCAAGAAGAGTGCCAAAAGGTGTCTGATGAATGTAGCTACAGAAAGGGAGGGGAATGATTTTTTTTTTAGCTGACACCCATGTAAATATAAATAACTCATTTTATCTTATTCCTAGTATATCTCCTTTATAGTATAATAATAAGATATCGTCTCCTTTATAGTATAATAAGAAGATATCGTGTCCTTTATAGTATAATAATAAGATATCGTCTCCTTTATAGTATAATAAGAAGATATCGTCTCCTTTATAGTATAATAATAAGATATCGTCTCCTTTATAGTATAATAATAAGATATCGTCTCCTTTATAGTATAATAAGAAGATATCGTGTCCTTTATAGTATAATAATAAGATATCGTGTCCTTTATAGTATAATAAGAAGATATCGTCTCCTTTATAGTATAATAATAAGATATCGTCTCCTTTATAGTATAATAATAAGATATCGTCTCCTTTATAGTATAATAATAAGATATCGTCTCCTTTATAGTATAATAATAAGATATCGTCTCCTTTATAGTATAATAAGAAGATATCGTCTCCTTTATAGTATAATAATAAGATATCGTCTCCTGTATAGTATAATAATAAGGTAATTATGATAATTATCATACATAGCAACATATGTGTAGAGAACCTGGGATAACCCAAAAAAGTCAAAGTGACTTATGTATGATAATTAATTCCTTAATTATCATACATAGCAGTATATTATAATCTATGTAACTTACATGCTTATATAGACGAACACAGACATGCGCAGATAGACAAGCATAGACATACATAGACATGCATAGATAGACAAACACAGACATAAAACCAGACAAACACATACGTACGCACAAAGAAACACACAGGGACACGCACAAATACATAAACACAGACATGCATAGACGAATACAGACAAGCAGACATGTGCAGACAGACATGAACAGGCAGACATGGACAGACAGACATGGACATGTCACAGATAGACATGGACAGGAAGACATGGACAGACAGACACCGATATACAGACATAGACATGGACAGACAGACATGGACAGACAGACATGGACAGACAGACATGGACGGACAGACACGGACATGCAGACACAGACATACACAGAGACATACAGAGCTATAAAGTCAGCTTGACACTGTAACATAAATATTGGTGCAGTTGCTGTTCGTGGAGCGGCCTTCCCGTTGACCGGGTAACAGTGACGGGTTTACCTCATACTTGATACTCAGTTGTACTTATACTTCATGCTACCTTTGAAACCTTTGAAGAGTTTCGAGAGTTTCACTACTCTCGGAGCCCGGCCATGGGCCAGGCTCGTTTGGTGCTTGCCTGGTCAGCCAGGCTGTTGCTGCTGGAAGCTCGCTGCCCCACATATCCATCACAGCCTGGTTGATCTGGCACCTGGTGAAGATACTTGTCCAGTTTTCTCTTGAAGGCTTCTACACTTGTTCCAACCGTGTTTCTGATATCTTCTGGTAAGTTGTAATAATGTTGGTAGAATTACCGACAATATGTAAAGTAAAAGGACACAAATGCAACTAATGTGACATTTTATTATGGCAATGTTTCGCTCTCCAGGAGCTTTGTCAAGCCATTACTTGATAAAGCTTGATAAAGCTCCTGGAGAGCGAAACATTGCCATAATAAAATGTCACATTAGTTGCATTTGTGTCCTTTTATTTCTGGTAAGTTGTTGAATATGCTGGGACCCTGGATGTTGATACAGTGTTCCCTTATTGCGCCCACCGCACCCCTGCTCCTCACTGAGTTTATGTTACACTTCCTCCCATATCTCTCACTCCAGTATGTTGTTATGGCAGTGTGCAGATTAGGGACCAGGCTCTCGAGTACTTTCCAGGTATATATTATCATGTATCTCTCTTTCCTCCGCTCTAGTGGGTACATGTTCAAAACTTGAAGACGTTCCCAGTAATTTACGTGTTTTACTGGCTCAGTATGAGCCGTAAACGATCTCTGTATATGTTCCAGCTCTGATATTTCTCCTGCTTTGAATGAGGCCGTCAGCACTGAGCAATATTCTAAGTGAGAGAGCACGAGCGATTTGAAGAGTGTCACCATCGGCATTATTTCCCTTGTTTTGAAAGTTCTCAATACCCACCCCATCATCTTCCTGGCTGTCGTGATCTTTGTCTTGTTATGGTCTTTAAAAGAAAGGTCCGCTGACATAATTATTCCTACGTCTTTTACGTGTTCCTTACGTTCTATTTGGTAACCCTCTTGAGGTTTGTATATAGTGTTCCTTTTGAGTTCTTCATTCTTTCCATACCTAAGCAGCTGGAACTTATCACCACTGAACGTCATGTTGTTCTCCACTGCCCACTAGAAAACCCTGCTTATGTCTTCCTGTACTTTTTCAGTGTCCTCTACCGTAGTGACTTTCATGCTTATTTTAATGTCATCTGCAAATGATGATACAAAAGTTTGCCGGGTGTTTTTGTCTGTCAGCTATGAGGATGAGGAACAGCAGAGGTGCCAGGACAGTGCCTTGGGGCACTGAGCTTTTGACCTCGCTGATGCTAGATCTTGCCCTGTTCACTACTGCTTTTTGTGTTCTGTGTGTTAGGAACCCGAAAATCCATCTGCCTACCTTCCCCGTAATGCCCATGGCCTTCATTTTGCGCGCTATCACTCCATGATCGCATTTGTCAAACACCTTTGCAAAATCTATGTATATCACATCTGCGTTTTGGCCGTCTTCCAATGCCTCCGTAATTTTGTCATAATGGTTCAGCAACTGTGACAGACATGATCGTACTGCTGTAAAACCATGCTGGTTCGGATTATGTTGGTTGTGCTGGTCCATGAAATTTGTAACCTGCCGTCTCTTCACTCTTTCGAAGATTTTTATAATGTGAGAGGTTAGGGCCACTGGTCTGAAATTTTTAGCTAGTGCTCTACTACCTCCCTTATGCAAAGGAGCTATGTCTGCACCCTTTAAGGCCTCCGATATTTTCCCATTCTTTCTCCAAAGAATGCTGAGTGCTCGTGCTAGTGGTACTTTACACTTCTTTATAGAGAATTCTGGTCCAGATGCTGAGTGAGTGGGTATGTTATCCATTTCTTTTTCGATATCTATGGGATTTATGTTCATGTCAGTTAGCTGGTCTGCGCGGCCGTCTGCTGGAGTGAAAAATATTTCTGCATTTTCTACCTTGCTGTCATTTAGTGGGTTGCTGAACATCGACTCATACTGTTCTTTTAGGATTTCACTCATTTCCTGTTTATCGTCAGTATACGAGTCTCCTCTCAGTAGTGGTCCAATTCTACAGGTAGTTCTTAGCTTGAATTTTGCGTAGGAATAGAAATATTTTGGGTTTCTTGCAATATCCTGTATATCCCTTTGTTCACTTTGTACTAGTTCTGTCAGGTGTGACATCCTGAGTTTTTGCTGTAATTCATTGATGTCTCGGCTAAGACTGTCTTTCCTCTGTTGCAACATATTTGTATTTTTAAGCAATTCAGTAACGCGTTTACGTGATAATTGATACTCAGTCGTACTTACATGTGATGCTGTGTATAGTGTTTACCTCCTCCTCTGAAGTCACGTAGTATGTCATTAACGTCTCTTTGTTTCGTCTTCGTCTTCAGCTGTCACCTGTGACGCTAGTCTCCTCTTCACATCTCAAGCAACTCATCCCTATTCACTCGAATCTCTTAATTAATATTGTGTTTGTCGTGATCATATGTCTTAATCCTCTAGTGTGCGTATTAATGGGGAAAGTGATTAAATAAAATATTTATTTGGAAAGTTATTGTTCATTTGAAGAAATACACGGCAATGCCAGTGCGTGCGGCCAGCAGTAACAGTCTGATTGATCAGGCCCTGATCCACCGGGAGGCCTGGTCGTGAACCGGGCCACGGGGGCGTTGATCCTCTGAATACCCTCCAGGTAGAGCCCAGGTAATAATTTAATAATAAACAAACATAATGAAATATATTTTTTTCGTTAGGTTCAGATTGATTTTTGCGAAATTATTGCATACACAAATTTTCACTTGCCTTATTCCGCAAGAAGAGCGTTGCTGTTTAAGCCAAAATCACAAGTTTTACCTATTCGACATCACACACACACACACACACACACACACACACACACACACACACACACACACACACACACACACCTGCCTACCGAGAGAGAGCAGGACCCAGACACAGGAGGAAGGGCAAACACACCCCACAGAATCTCCCACCAAAAGACTCCAACCGCGACATTCCCAACGCAACTGAGCAACCTATACTACAACCCACTCACTGTTCCCTCTGCCACCAACCCCCATATCACAAACCTCACCCCAACAGCTGTCCCTTATGGGCATTCTGACCCCACCCCCATCAACACAAACCCCACCTACACCACAGCCCCATATAGGCCCCCACCAAGGCTATCGCTCCCCCAACCCCAATATTCTTGCATGACCACAATGATAGAAAAGAAACTGAAGGTTTGGTACACAAACGCGGATGGAATAACGAATAAACATGAGGAGTGGAACGAAAGAATCAGTGAAAAATCCCCAGACATCATAGCAGTCACAGAAACAAAACTTGCTGAGACAATAACAGACACAATCTTCCCAACAGGATATCAGATCCAGAGGAAAGATAGAAGGAGTAGAGGGGGAGGAGGGGTTGCACTGCTCATAAAACACCGATGGGGATTTGAGGAAATGGAAGGCATGGACATGATTGGAGGTACAATTCAATTGTAGGTACAATTCAGTCCGGAGAACATAAAGTAGTCATTGGAGTGATGTATAACCCACCACAGAACTGCAGGAGGCCAAGAGAGGAGTACGAAGAAAACAACAGGGTGATGGTGGACACACTGGCTGAGGTGGCAAGAAGAGCTCACTCGAGCAGAGTAAAGTTACTGGTAATGGGCGATTTCAACCACAGGGAGATTGACTGGGAAAACCTGGAGCCACACGGGGGTCCCGAAACATGGAGAGCCAAGATGATGGATGTGGTACTTGAAAACCTCATGCATCAACATGTCAGGGACACAACCAGAGAGAGAGGGGAGGATGAGCCAGCAAGACTGGATCTTGTGTTCACCCTGAGCAGTTCAGACATTGAGGACATCACTTACGAGAGGCCCCTTGGAGCTAGCGATCACGAGGTTCTGTGTTTTGACTATATAGTAGAGTTACAAGTGGAGAAGGTAACAGGAACTGAAGGGGACAGGCCAAACTATAAAATGGGGAACTACACAGGTATGAGAAACTTCCTGCAGGAGGTTCAGTGGGACAGAGAAATGGTAGGAAAATCAGTAAACGAGATGATGGAATATGTGGCAACAAAGTGCAAGGAGGCAGAGGAAAGTTTTGTTCCCAAGGGAAACAGAAATAATAGGAAGACCAAAACGAGTCCTTGGTTTACCCGAAGGTGTAGGGAGGCAAAAACTAAGTGCAACAGAGAATGGAAAAGGTACAGGAGGCATAGGACCCAGGAAAACAAGGAGATTAGTAGAAGAGCCAGAAACGAGTATGCACAGATAAGGAGGGAGGCCCAGCGACAGTATGAAAACGACATAGCATCGAAAGTCAAATCTGACCCGAAACTGCTGTATAGCCACATTAGGAGGAAGACAACAGTCAAGGACCAGGTGATAAGGCTGAGGAAAGAAGGTGGAGAACTCACAAGAAACGATCAAGAGGTATGTGAGGACCTCAACACGAGATTTAAGGAAGTATTTACAGTAGAGACAGGAAGGACTCTGGGGGGACAGACCAGATGGGGACACCAGCAAGGAATACACCAACAAGTGTTGGACGACATACATACAGATGAGGAGGTGAAGAAACTGCTAAGGGACATAGATACCTCAAAGGCAATGGGACCGGACAACATCTCCCCGTGGGTCCTTAGAGAGGGAGCAGATATGTTGTGCGTGCCACTTACCACAATCTTCAACACGTCCCTGGAAACTGGGCAACTACCTGAGGTATGGAAGACGGCAAATGTAGTTCCCATTTTTAAAAAAGGAGACAGAAAAGAGGCACTAAACTATAGACCTGTGTCATTGACGTGTATAGTATGCAAAATTATGGAGAAGATTATCAGGAGGAGAGTGGTGGAGCACCTGGAACGGAACAAGAGTATAAATGCCAACCAGCACGGATTCACGGAGGGCAAATCCTGTGTCACAAACCTTCTGGAGTTTTATGATAAAATAACAGAAGTAAGACACGAGAGAGAGGGGTGGGTTGATTGCATCTTCTTGGACTGCAAGAAGGCCTTTGACACAGTTCCTCACAAGAGATTAGTGCAGAAGCTAGAGCATCAGGCGCATATAACAGGAAGGGCACTGCAATGGATCAGAGAATACCTGACAGGGAGGCAACAACGAGTCATGGTACGTAATGATGTATCACAGTGGGCACCTGTGACGAGCGGGGTCCCACAGGGGTCGGTCCTAGGACCAGTGCTATTTTTGGTATATGTGAACGACATGATGGAAGGGTTAGACTCAGAAGTGTCCCTGTTTGCAGATGATGTGAAGTTAATGAGGAGAATTAAATCTGATGAGGACCAGGCAGGACTTCAAAGAGACCTGGACAGACTGGACACCTGGTCCAGCAAATGGCTTCTCGAATTTAATCCTGCCAAATGCAAAGTCATGAAGATAGGGGAAGGGCACAGAAGACCACAGACAGAGTATAGGCTAGGTGGCCAAAGACTGCAAACCTCACTCAAGGAGAAACATCTTGGGGTGAGTATAACACTGAGCATGTCTCCGGAAGCACACATCAATCAGATAACTGCTGCAGCATATGGGCGCCTGGCAAACCTGAGAACAGCATTCCGATACCTTAGTAAGGAATCATTCAAGACACTGTACACCGTGTATGTCAGGCCCATACTGGAGTATGCAGCACCTGTTTGGAACCCGCACTTGATAAAGTACGTCAAGAAACTAAAGAAAGTGCAAAGGTTTGCGACAAGGTTAGTTCCAGAGCTAAGGGGAATGTCCTATGAAGAAAGATTAAGGGAAATCGGCCTGACGACACTGGAGGACAGGAGGGTCAGGGGAGACATGATAATGACATATAAAATGCTGCATGGAATAGACAAGGTGGACAAAGACAGGATGTTCCAGGGAGGGGACACAGAAACAAGAGGCCACAATTGGAAGTTGAAGACACAAATGAGTCAGAGAGATAGTAGGAAGTATTTCTTCAGTCATAGAGTTGTAAGGCAGTGGAATAGCCTAGAAAATGACGTAGTGGAGGCAGGAACCATACACAGTTTTAAGACGAGGTTTGATAAAGCTCATGGAGTGGGGAGAGAGAGGGCCCAGTAGCAACCGGTGAAGAGGCGGGGCCAGGAGCTAAGACTCGACCCCTGCAACCACAAATAGGTGAGTACAAATAGGTGAGTACACACACACCTGCCTACCGAGAGAGAGGGGTGGGTAGATTGCATTTTCTTGGACTGCAAGAAGGCCTTGACACAGTTCCTCACAAGAGATTAGTGCAAAAGCTAGAGGATCAGGCGCACATAACAGGAAAGGCACTGCAACGTTCAGAGAATACCTAACAGGGAGGCAACAGCGAGTCATGGTACGTCACGAGGTGTCAAAGTGGGCGCCTGTGACGAGCGGGGTTCCACAGGAGTCAGTCCTAGGACCAGTGCTGTTTTTGGTGTATGTGAATGACATAACGGAAGGGATAGACTCAGAAGTGTCCTTGTTTGCAGATGATGTGAAGTTAATGAGGAGAATTAAATCGGATGAGGATCAGGCAGGACTACAAAGAGACCTGGACAGGCCACAAGCCTAGTCCAGCAACTGGCTCCTGGAGTTTAACTCCACCAAATGCAAAGTCATGAAGATCGGGGAAAGGCAAAGAAAGCCGCAGACAGAGTATAGGCTAGGAGGCCAAAGACTACAAACCTCACTCAAGGAAAAGGATCTTAGGGTGAGTTTAATACAGACATCAGAGGCACACATCAACCAGATAACTGATGCAGCATATGGGCGCCTGGCAAACCTAAGAATAACGTTCCGATACCTCAGTAAGGCCCATATTGGAGTATGCAGCACCAGTTTGGAATCCTCACCTGGTCAAGCACGTCAAGAAATTAATGCAAAGGTTTCCAACAAGACTAGTTCCAGAGTTAGGGGAATGTCCTACGAGGAAAGGTTAAGGGACACACAGAAACAAGAGGTCACAATTGGAAGTTGAAGACTCAGATGAATCAAAGGGATGTTAGGAAGCATTTCTTCAGTCATAGAGTTGTCAGGAAGTGGAATAGTCTGGAAAGTGACATAGTGGAAGCAGGATTCATATATAGCTTTAAGAACAGTTCATGGAGCAGGGAGGGAGTGGCCCTAGTAGCCATCAGTGAAGAGGTTGGGCCAGGAACTATCACTCGACCCCTGCAACCACAGATAGGTGAGTACACGCATGCTCGCGCGCGCGCGGCAGTCTTCACAGGAATACCATCATGTATACTAATTGGTTCTTCTTTAATTATTGTGTCAAGATCATCAGAGATTAACGCCTCACCAGAACAATACAACAACAATAAATATAATTACACAGTAATTATAATTACATAGATAACAACAACGATATAACAGCAATAACAAAGCAACATTTCCAGTAGCAGAACTAACAGAGCAGCGGCGGGGCACTTGTTTACTGTTTACACGTAAATGCTCTGTTTACTATGTGACGTGCTTATTGTTTACTATAAGACGTTCTTGTTTATTTTGTGATGTGCTTGATTACAATGTGACGTACTTATTGTTTACTGTTTACAATGTGACGTACTTATTGTTTACTGTTCACTGTGATGTGCTTGTTTACTGTTTACTATGTGACGTGCTTATTTACTGTTGACAATTTGATGTGCTTGTTTACTGTGTGACGTGCTTATTGTTTACTGTTTATGTGACGTGTTTACTGTTTATGTGACGTGTTTATTGTTTGCGATGTGAGGCAGTTATTTTGTTCATGTGATGCAGTTATTGTGTTTACGGTGTGATTCAATTATTGTTTGCAATGTGACGCAGTTATGTTTACAGTGTGACGCATTTGTGTTAAAATATGACGCAGTTATTGTGTTACAATGTTACGGAGTTGTGTTTACAATGTGACACAGTTATTGCGTTTACAATGTGACGCAGTTATTGTGTTTACAATGTGACGCAGTTATTTTGTTTACAATGTGACGCAGTTATTGTTTATAATGTGACGCAGTTATTGTCTGTAAAGACTGTAACTCCGTCACATTGTAAAATGTGACGCAGTTATTAGTGTTCTTATTATGTGCAGCAGTTATAGCTTGTTAACTATGTACAGCAGTTATAGCTTGTTAACTACGTACAGCAGTTATAGCTTGTTAACTACGTACAGCAGTTATAGCTTGTTAACTATGTACAGCAGTTATAGCTTGTTAACTATGTACAGCAGTTATAGCTTGTTAACTATGTACAGCAGTTATGGCTTGTTAACTATGTGCAGCAGTTATAGCTTAACTATGTGTAGCAGTTATAGCTTGTTAAGTATGTGTAGCAATTATAACTTGTTGTTAGCTATGTGTAGCAGTTATAGCTTAACTATGTGTAGCAGTTATAGCTTCTTGTTAACTATGTGTAGCAGTTATAGCTTGTTATCTATGTATAACAGTTATAGCTTGTTAACTATGTGTAGCAGTTGTAGCTTGTTAACTATGTGTAGCAGTTATAGATTTTTAACTGTATGTAGCAGTTATAGCTTGTTAACTATGTGTAGCAGTTATAGCTTGTTAACTATATGTAGCAGTTATAGCTTGTTAACTAAGTGTAGCAGTTATAGCTTCTTGTTAACTGTGTGCAGCAGTTATAGCTTAACTATGTGCAGCATTAATAGCTTGTTAACTATGTGTAGCATTAATAGCTTGTTAACTATGTTCAGCATTAATAGCTTGTTAACTATGTGCAGCATTAATAGCTTAACTATGTGCAGCATTAATAGCTTGTTGTTAACTATGAGTAGCAGTTAAAGCTTAACTATGTGCACCATTAATAGCTTGTTAACTATGTGTAGCAGTTATAGCTTGTTAACTATGTGCAGCATTATTAGCTTGTTAACTATGTGTAGCAGTTATAGCTTGTTAACTATGTGCAGCATTAATAGCTTGTTGTTAACTATGTGTAGCAGTTATAGCGTGTTAACTATATGTAGCAGTTATAGATTGTTATCTGTGTAGCAGTTATAGCTTGTTAACTATGTGTAGCAGTTATAACTTGTTAACTATATGTAGGAGTTATAGCTTGTTAACTATATGTAGCAGTTATAGCTTGTTAACTATGTGTAGCAGTTATAGCTTGTCATTAACTATATGTAGCAGTTATAGCTTAACTATGTGTAGCAGTTGTAGCTTGTTAACTATGTGTAGCAGTTGTAGCTTGTTAACTATGTGTAGCAGTTATAGCTTGTTAACTATATGTAGCAGTTGTAGATTATCTCTGTGTAGCAGTTATAGCTTGTTAACTAGGTGTAGCAGTTATAGCTTGTTAACTATGTGTAGCAGTTGTAGCTTGTTAACTATGTGTAGCAGTTATAGCTTGTTAACTATGTGCAGCATTAATAGCTTGTTAAGCATGTGTAGCAGTTATAGCTTGTTAACTGTGTGCAGCATTAATAGCTTGTTAACTATGTGTAGCAGTTATAGCTTGTTAAGTATGTGTAGCAGTTATAGCTTGTTAACTATGTGTGGCATAAATAGCTTGTTGTTAACTATGTGTAGCAGTTATAGCTTAACTATGTGCAGCATTAATAGCTTGTTGTTAACTGGGTGTAGCAGTTATAACTTGTTAACTGTGTGCAGGATTAATAGGTTAACTATGTGTAGCAGTTATAGCTTGTTAACTATGTGCAGCATTAATAGCTTGTTAACTATGTGTAGCAGTTAAAGCTTGTTAACTATGTGCAGCATTAATAGCTTGTTGTTAACTATGTGTAGCAGTTATAGCTTGTTAACTATGTGCAGCATTAATAGCTTGTTAACTATGTGTAGCATTTATAGCTTGTTAACTGTGTGCAGCATTAATAGCTTGTTAACTATGTGTAGCAGTTATAGCTTGTTAACTATGTGTGGCATTAATAGCTTGTTGTTAACTATGTGTAGCAGTTATAGCTTGTTAACTATATGTAGCAGTTATAGATTGTTAACTATGTGTAGCAGTTATAGCTTGTTAACTATGTGCAGCATTAATAGCTTGTTAACTATGTGTAGCAGTTATAGCTTGTTAACTGTGTGCAGCATTAATAGCTTGTTAACTATGTGTAGCAGTTATAGCTTGTTAACTATGTGTGGCATTAATAGCTTGTTAACTATGTGTAGCAGTTATAGCTTGTTAACTATATGTAGCAGTTATAAATTGTTAACTCTGTGTAGCAGTTATAACTTGTTAACTATATGTAGCAGTTATAGCTTGTTAACTATGTGTAGCAGTTATAGCTTGGTAACTATATGTAGCAGTTATAGCTTGGTAACTATATGTGGCAGTTATAGCTTAACTATGTGTAGCAGTTATAGCTTGTTAACTATGTGTGGCATTAATAGCTTGTTGTTAACTATGTGTAGCAGTTATAGCTTGTTAACTATATGTAGCAGTTATAGATTGTTAACTATGTGTAGCAGTTATAGCTTGTTAACTATGTGCAGCATTAATAGCTTGTTAACTATGTGTAGCAGTTATAGCTTGTTAACTGTGTGCAGCATTAATAGCTTGTTAACTATGTGTAGCAGTTATAGCTTGTTAACTATGTGTGGCATTAATAGCTTGTTAACTATGTGTAGCAGTTATAGCTTGTTAACTATATGTAGCAGTTATAAATTGTTAACTCTGTGTAGCAGTTATAACTTGTTAACTATATGTAGCAGTTATAGCTTGTTAACTATGTGTAGCAGTTATAGCTTGGTAACTATATGTAGCAGTTATAGCTTGGTAACTATATGTGGCAGTTATAGCTTAACTATGTGTAGCAGTTATAGCTTGTTAACTATGTGCAGCATTAATAGCTTAACTATATGTAGCAGTTATAGCTTGTTAACTATGTGTAGCAGTTATAGCTTGTTAACTGTGTGCAGCATTAATAGCTTGTTAACTATGTGTAGCAGTTATAACTTGTTAACTATGTGCAGCATTAATAGCTTGTTAACTATGTGTAGCAGTTATAGCTTGTTAACTGTGTGCAGCATTAATAGCTTGTTAACTATGTGTAGCAGTTATAGCTTGTTAACTATGTGTGGCATTAATAGCTTGTTAACTATGTGTAGCAGTTACAGCTTGTTAACTATATGTAACAGTTATAGATTGTTAACTCTGTGTAGCAGTTATAACTTGTTAACTATATGTAGCAGTTATAGCTTGTTAACTATGTGTAGCAGTTATAGCTTGGTAACTATATGTAGCAGTTATAGCTTGGTAACTATATGTAGCAGTTATAGCTTAACTATGTGTAGCAGTTATAGCTTGTTAACTATGTGCAGCATTAATAGCTTGTTGTTAACTATGTGTAGCAGTTATAGCTTGTTAACTATGTACAGCAGTTATAGCTTGTTAACTGTGTACAGCAGTTATAGCTTGTTAACTATGTGTAGCATTAATAGCTTGTTATCTATGTGTAGCAGTTATATCTTGTTAACTATGTGTAGCAGTTATAGCTTGTTAACTATGAGTAGCAGTTATAGCTTAACTATGTCTAGGATTTATAATTTGTTTACTATGTGCAACAGTTATACCTTGTTAACTATGTGTAGCAGTTATAGCCTGTTAACTATGTGTAGCATTTATAGCCTGTTAACTATGTGTAGCATTTATAGCTTAACTATGTGTCGCAGTTATAGCTTGTTAACTATGTGTAGCAGTTATAGATTGTTAACTATGTGTAGCAGTTATAGCCTGGTAACTATGTGTAGCATTTATAGCTTGCCTATGTGTAGCAGTTATAGCTTGTCATTAACTATGTGTAGCAGTTATTGCTTGTTACCTATGTGTAGCAGTTATATCTTGTCATTAACTATGTGTAGCAGTTATAGATTGTTAACCATGTGTAGCAGCTATAGCTTACCTATGTGGAGCAGTTATAGCTTGTTAACTATGTGTAGCAGCTATAGCTTACCTATGTGTAACAGTTATAACTTGTTAACTATGTGTATCAGTTATAACCTGTTAACTATATGTAGCAGTTATAGCTTGTTAACTATGTGTAGCATTAATAGATTGTTAACTATGTGTAGCAGTTATAGCTTGTTAACTGTGTGCAGCATTAATAGCTCGTCATTAATTATGTGTAACAGTTATAGCTTGTTAACTATGTGTAGCAGTTATAGCCTGTTAACTATATGTAGCAGTTATAGCTTGTTAACTATGTGTTGCAGTTATAGCTTAACTTTGTGAAGCAGTTGTAACTTGTTAATTATATGTAGCAGTTATAAACCATACCACGGGTGGGGATAGAACCCGCGGTCAGAGTCTCAAAACTCCAGACCGTCATGTTAGCCACTAGACCAGCTAGCCACAATAAGATTCGTCCAATTAGGTATATTTCTACACCATAGGAAGGTTAGCATAAGAACCACTGTGACCACAAATGCAAGTTTTTACAGACGAATCTCCAGCTAGCATGGCCATGACGAACTCTAGCTCAAGTCCCCTCAAAGCCGTTAACATGACTCACGAAATCGTAATGACATGATTGCAAACAAACCATACCATGTTAATGGCTTTGAGGGGACTTGAGCTAGAGTTCGTCACGGCCACGCTAACTGGAGATTCATCTGTAAATTCATCTGTAAAAACTTGCATTTGTGGTCACAGTGGTGCCTATGCTAACCTTCCTATGGTGTAGAAATATACCTAGTTGGAAAAATCTTATTGCAGCTAGCTGGTCTAGTGGCTAGCACGACGGTCTGGAGTTTTGAGACTCTCTGACCGCGGGTTCAAACTCCACCCGTGGTATGGTTTGTTTGCAATAGTGTCATTACGATTTCGTGAGTCATGTAGCAGTTATAGCTTGTTGACTATGTGTAGCAGTTATGGCTTGTTAACCATGTGTAGCAGTTATAGCTTGTCATTAACTATGTGTAGCAGTTATAGTTTAACTAAGTGTAGCAGTTATAGCTTGTTCATAACTATGTGTAGCAGTAACAGCTTGTTAACTATGTGTAGCAGTTATAGCTTAACTATGTGTAGCAGTTATAGCTTCTTAACTATGTGTAGCAGTTATAGCTTCTTAATTATGTGTAGCAGTTATAGCTTGTTAAGTATGTGTAGCAGTTATAGCTTCTTGTTAACTATGTGCAGCATTAATAGGTTAACTATGTGTAGCAGTTATAGCTTGTTAACTATGTGCAGCATTAATAGCTTGTTGTTAACTATGTGTATCAATTATAGCTTAACTATGTGCAGCATTAATAGCTTGTTAAATATGTGTAGCAGTTATACCTTGTTAACTATGTGCAGCATTAATAGCTTGTTAACTATGTGTAGCAGTTATAACTTATTAACTATGTGCAGCAGTTATAGCTTTTAACTTTGTGCAGCATTAATAGATTGTTAACTATGTGTAGCAGTTATAACTTGTTAACTATGTGTAGCAGTTATAGCCTGTTAACTATGTGCAGCATTAATAGCTTTTTGTTAACTATGTGTAGCAGTTATAGCTTAACTATGTGCAGCATTAATAGCTTGTGAACTATGTGTAGCAGTTATAGCTTGTTAACTATGTGTAGCAATTATAGCTTGTTAACTATGTGTAGCAGTTATAGCTTAACTATGTGCAGCATTAATAGCTTGTTAACTATGTGTAGCAGTTATAGCTTGTTGTTAACTATGTGGAGCAGTTATACCTTAACTTTGTGCAGCAGTTATAGCTTGTTGTTAACTATGTGCAGCATGAAAAGCTTGTTAACTATATGCAGCATAAATAGTTTGTTGCTAACTATGTGTAGCAGTTATAGCTTGTTAACTATGTGTAGCAGTTATAGCTTGTTGTGTTAACAAAAGTGAAGACTCCAAGACTGGTTCGGGTGGAGATGTTAGGCATAGTTTCATACACTTGTTATCTCTTCGTTGAGTCTACCTGGAGTGTGTCCCGAGGGCAAGTGGCTCCTGGTGTGTCATCTGATCAACCAGGTTGTTGGTGGTATCCTGTTCAAATAGCATTAGATGTTTAACTTGTTTCCTATTATCAGTTACTCCTGGTAATATAACTCACAAGAATGTGTGCAAAATGAATAACTGGAAGAGTGAGCAGATGATTTCATTCTCTAATGATTAGAACTTTAATAATAAGTTCTGGTCCCTGAGGCACTGAACTCGACTCTCTTTTCTTTCTCAGTTTCATATCCGGCATTGAGGTACAAATCATAACCATATCATGCTTTGCTGATGATACTAAAATATGCATGAATGCCATTGATTGAGGACAGGGCAAACCACCAAGCTGACATAGTCTTCCAGTGGTCTACTGACAACAATACGATCTTCAATGAGGATAATTTTCAGTTACTGCATTTTAGAAAGATTGAAGAAATAAAGTCAGGAAAGGATTATAAAAGAAACTGGAATCTCTCGGTAGAGCGTAAGATATAACGAGAGAACTTGGATTGATCATGTCTGATCTCATCTTCGAAAAAAAAACTAAATGGTTATAATTATGACCATAATTTTTAAAGGGGTGGACTGGTAAGCCAGCGGAACACCTCGGTCAGATGACCAAAAGCTCCAACAGCGGGTCATCATCTAAGATCTACGTCGGGAAACGCTTGTACTGTTTCCTGACGAACCTTACCTAACCTAACCTCATCTTCGAGGATCACAACAATGTCACTATTACAACCGCAAGGATAATGATAAGCTGGATAATTTGAATCTTCAAAGGGAGAGATGCCAAGCTAATAATGATGCCCTCTAAGTAAACTGTTCTCTCTAGATTATTCAGCATCTTATCAGAGATATCAGAAATACTACTGGGCAAGTATCTTCACCAGGTGCTAGATCAACCAGGCTGTGGTGGATGTTTAGGTCAGCAGGCCAACAACAGCCTGGTTGCCCAGGCAAGCATCAGACGAGCCTGGGAGTAGTATCAAAGGCATATCACAGGTAGACTGGAGTAATACTGTACTCTTAACATCTCCATTTACGGCAGGCAAAATTAGAGACTGGAGAATGTGCAGAAAACCTCCACTGTTCGCATAGATTCATTTAAGCACCTAAATTACTGGGGAACGTTTAAAGTCCCTTGATCTGTACTCCTTGGAACGTAGGCGAGATAAGTACATTATAATCTCCGCCTGGAAGACTCTAGGATTGTAATCAAATCATAACACACAAATTGTTCCCAGTGAAAGTAAGAGGCTTGACAAACGGTGCAAAGATACTCCCCAGTGAAAAGTAGTTCATTGAGTACATTAAGGAAACACTGATTAAATCAACCCTTCATATATAAATGGGATTATCAACAGACAACTGACTGTCTTCAACAAAGAACCAGACAAGTTTAAGTCAGTGCCTGATCAGCTAAAGTATATGTTGGACTTTGTAGGGTTAACATCAACAACCTGGAAGATCCAATTGTCTACCAAGAGGCTTGGTCTGGGGTTGGGTCATGAGGGCATAGACTCTGAACACTTCCCAGGCAGACTTCAAGCATCTTTTCATTTTTCTTAATGGTATGAGTCTGGAGCACACTTGTAGTTCCATTGAGTTCATCATCTGGAGACTGGTTTATATTCATGTTAGTTATGCTATTTCATCATCAGTAAGGCCACAAATTATTTAACCCACATGATGTACTTATTATAATTGAAGTTGAATTTGTTGAATACTCCGTCATGACTTACTGTGTTCTGCATCTCAAGGCTGGTATTCATGCAGGTCTGGAATTCAATGAGGTTACAGTAAGAGTTTGCTGTCCCTTGCATCACTATGTCCCTTATCAGAACATCAGTATTTGAACCTCAATATAAGTTCAAGGGTATTTTCTTGTCTTTTCTCAAGTTACTGTTTTAAGGCATATTTGTTAATTTAGTTCATTTTTGTGAACATTTATTTGAACTGACCCCAGTTACTGCTCTGTCACTTTCCTCAGCTTATCCACCTCTTGTCATAACTTCCTTATTTCTTCCTGCATCTTCAGTACAGGTCTGCCATCACAAATCTGGCAATCAGTTATTCGGTTCCTTCAGTTATTCGGCACTAATTTTGGCTAGCATAATTTCAAATTTCCAGGGTCGCCACACCAACCTGCTGGTACTGTATATATATGTTTATCTCCTCTGTTTGAATGTTCTCACTTTGTCCTGCCTCTTTACTGATTACATGGATTATTTTCTTCATTCTCATCTGTTTCTGGATTCTCTCAACTTCTCTGTTCTGCCCAGTGATTCCTGCCTGGAGTCTACCTGGAGGGTATTCTGGGGATCAACGACCCCATGGCCCAGTCCATGATCAAGCTTCCCAGTGTATCAGGGCCTGATCAACCAGGCTGTTACTGCTGGCTGCACATAGTCCAACGTACGAACCACAGCCCAGCCGATCTGACACCAACTTTAGGTATCTGTCCAGGGGTCTATTGGTAATTCCCCTTATGGCTGATGGGAGGCTGTTGAACAGTCTTGAGCCCCGAACACTTACTGTGTTTTCTCTTAGTGTATTAATGACGCCCCTACTTTTAATTGAGGGTATGTTGCACTGCCTGCCATATCTTTTGCTTTCATAGGGAGTGATTTTTGTGTGCAGATTAGGGACCAGTCCCGCTAAGATTTTCCAGGTGTTGATTATGATGTATCTCTCTTGCCTGTGTTGCAGTGAGTACAAGTCAAGTGCTTCCAAGCATTCCCAGTAGTTAAGGTGTTTGACAGAACTTATATGTGCAGTAAAGGTTCTCTGTACATTCTCTAGATCTGCAATTTTACCTGCTTTGAGTGGAGATGTTAATGTATAGCAGTATTCCAGCCTAGAGAGAACAAGTGATTTAAAAAGGATTATCACTGGCTTGGGAGATGTATACATGATAATATATACAGTAGGACCCCTGTATCTGTGGGGGATACGTTCCAAGAACCTGCCATGGATACCAAAACCACAGATAGTAGCAAACCCTATATGTAAATCCTATACACACCTGTTACAAAGTTTAATTGTTAAATTATGTACAATAAGTGGAGAATTATCACTTTTTCTCTTAGGCTTTGAAGAACTACCAGCTTCTTTACTTTTGCACTTTGGGGCCATTATTATGCAAAATTAAGAGGTATTTTTGGGTAACAGTAAACTGCGGATAACTGAAACTGTGGATACCGAATCAGTGAATATGGGCGTTCTACTGTACATGGAAGGTACTTAAGGGCCCTGTCCCAAATAAGCACACTGCTGTAACAATATACTGGAGTGAGAGAGAGATATGGATGGAAGTGTAAAATACACCCAGTGAAAAATGGCTGCCTTGGACACAATAGGAGAATATTGCATGAACATCCGTGGTCCTAGGGTACTCAACATCTTACCAGAAGATATCAGAAACTACTGTGTAGAAGTCTTCAAGTGTAGAAATCTTCCAGAAAAAATGGATGAGTATCTCCATAACACCCTTTGCTGGTGACACCAGAATCTCCATGAGAGTGGCATCTGCTGAAGGCTGTGAATCTTTAGGTGGATATAAATCAAGTCTTCCAGTGGGCCATAGACAAGTTTCAGTTGTTTTGTGGAAAAATGGAAGAACTAAAGGCTGTAACAGAGTGCAAGAGACCCTCAAATCATTAGAAAGAGTAAAAGCTCCATATGTAAGACTGGAAGATCTCACATTCAGAGATGATAACTGTGTTGCCACTGTTGCCATAAAGAAAATGATAGGCAGGGTAAGTGAAAATAAATGGTATAAAATACCGACACAATGGAAACATAAACACATATGCAGTTTAACCCTTTCAGGGTCCAAGGCCAAAATCTGAAGTCATGCACCAGTGTCCAAGAAATTTTGAAAAAAAAAAAAAATTATTTTTTCTTACAGAATTAAAGAGCATATTTTTGTGAAGGTAATAAAACAAAAAAAAATAGAATCTGATCAGTACTTACCGAGATACAGTGCCAAGAAGTTTGTAGAAAATGATGTGGTGGCGGCAACATCGACGAATTCCACATACGCGTATTATATTATTTTGTTGTTTTAGTTGTTTTTTCTTTTCTTTTCCAATTTTTTTCTATTCCTACTAACATTTGGGGCCTGAGAGACCAATACTGTATATAATTTATATATATAAACTCACTGTATTGAACACAATAACCGCACTAAAGTTATTATCATATTATTGTTTACCACTGTTGTTTATTACAATAAACATGCACAAATATTGTATAATACTAATGTTCTATCATATATTTACATATTTACAATCACTGGACATGGTTTTAGAACTGCTGGAGCTTGTGGAACTCCTTGAAACAAGGCACCATGCACAGAGGCACCTTACATTCCTCACACATAAACCGAGTGTCTTTGCGTCTTTGTTGCCGTCGTTTTATTTGTGCACAGACAATGCATCTCTTCTGAGCAAATTTCTTTTGAGTTGAAGGAAGCTGTATTATGAAATGATCACCTTCTCTTCTCAAACGCTTGGGTATATTGTGATGAATTCGAGGACCATGTTGTATTGCAGGTGTTGTTACCTGGTACTTCATTATGAGTTGTCTGACAACAGACAAACAAAATTCACCATACGGTGGTCTGTTACCAGTCTTTATTTGGTACATATTATATGCATTCAGCATTGAAATGTCCATGAGATGGAAGAAAAGTTTCATGTACCACTTGTAACTCTTACGAACACAGTCAACAAAACCAATCTGCATGTCACACTTGTCAACCAAGCGCATGTTTTGTGTATAATCAATCACTGTCACTGGTTTTCGAATACGTTCATTAGTCACTCGATCAACTTTGCCACTGTCTTGCATTTCATTACGGTGAATGGTTGTCAACAATGTGACATCTCGTTTGTCATGCCACCGTAATGCCATGATGTCATTGGCAGTAAACACCTGCACGTCATCACCACGAACACCTGCGTTGAGCCTGGGCATATGTTTACTATTAGAACGCACTGTGCCACACACATCTGTCTTGTTCACTCGCATGAAATCACTGAGTAATGGGCTTGTGTACCAGTTATCGGTATATAATGTATGGCCCTTACCAAGATAGGGTGCCATCATGTTTCTCACTACGTCACCTGATATACCCAATAACATCTTGGTATCTTTCAATGTTTTACTACCCGTGTATACAACAATATCCAACACCAGGCCACTGTCACAATCACAGAGTACAAACAATTTTATACCAAAGCGGTTCCTCTTGCTCGGTATATACTGCTTGAATGACAGTCTACCTTTGAACAAAATCAAAGACTCGTCAATTACAAGATTCTTGAATGGATAAAAGTATATCCTGAACTTTTGTTTGAGATACATGAAAACATTTCTAATCTTGTATAACCTGTCACTTCTGTCAGGCCTGGTTTTGTCAGAGAAGTGCAACATACGTAAGAGTAAGATAAACCTGTTCACTGGTATTATTTCACTGAAGGATGGGGTACAAATTAGCCGATCTGTGGACCAGTATGCTTTTATATTATGCTTATAGACGTGAGGCATAAGCATTATTGTTGCAAAAAGCAAATACATTTCTGCAACAGTCGTCTCTTTCCACCTGTGTAGTCTTGACTGTGGTGATAAGATCGTATTTGCCATGGTGTACTGAAAATACTTATTACTTTCCCTGACAATAGTTTCCATCAATGGCTGGTCAAAGAATAATTCAAAGAATTCCAGTTCATTGGCCGTGGTTCCAAGGGGACAGGTAGGTAGAATTCCACTTTGAGAGTCATCAAAGTGGTGAGGGCTGGGAACAAAATTGGGATTTTGCTGCCAATCCCAGATACGGTTTGCTGGTGGATACTGGACATCATAGGCTGGTTGTACGGGTGGTTGTGGCGGGCTGGTGGGTGACGCTCCGCTTTGTCCTTGAACTGACGAGTCAGCAGCGTGGGTTCCCGCGTGGCACAGCGAGTCACGCATGGCGGTGCCACTACCACCACCAGCCCCACTAACACCATCCACTGATGTCTGTGGCCCATCCATGCCAAGTGTAGCCACATCATCCTCACTATCACTACCTAAAACGGGTGTAGGGCCACAGGATGTACTCCGGGATGTACTACGGGATGTACTCCGTCCCCTTGGCATAGCATAGGGTACACTACCCGAGCGCATGCGGCGGCGCACATACCGACGCTTCACTGGTGAATATGTTTCCTCACTATCACTACTCGAATGATCGTCGAGCGCAATAAAATCACAATCCACGTCAGAATCATCGTCATTACTGAAGTCAGAGGCCAGGCCACGGGAAAATATTAGTTTTCTCTTACGTTTAGGAACAACCGACCGTGAGTCACGAGTGCCCACACCAGAGGTAGAAGGTCGAGGATCGTCGGGGTTTTCTGCACTATTATCGATATCCTGGTCATTATTTTCGGTCACTAACTCATCAAAGCCGTAGAATTCGTCTTCATTTCCACTTCCATCAGTGTCAGAACTATCAGACAGGAAGAGGAGAGTCCCAATTTTCTGGGGAGTGAGAGCTGACTTGCGATGAGACATGGTGAACAAGGGTGACTGAGCCGGCGTTCCCACAATGCTATGCAGGCGCCTAGATTTTTTGTTTACTGCGCACACCCACCGCGCAGACCCATTCTCTCATATGTAGGCCTATGAGCGCTTTCGCGCTAAATTTGACGGCGCTAGAATTTTGGCGTAGATCTACGGTTTGGACACTCACCGACCAGCCGTAGATCTACGGGACGGACCCTGAAAGGGTTAATGTGATCCTTTATTGACAACGTTTCACCCACACAGTGGGCTTTTTCAAGTCACAAACACATCTACCTGGGGTGGAAGGTACGTGAGTATTTATAGTCAGGTTCAGAATGTTGAGGTCAGGTGGAGAATGCTGCATCTGATGATAACCCCACCCGGTAGATCATCAGATGCAGCATTTTCCACCTGACCTCAACATTCTGAACCTGACTATAAATACTCACGTACCTTCCACCCCAGGTAGATCTGTTTGTGACTTGAAAAAGCCCACTGTGTGGGCGAAATGTTGTCAATAAAGGATCACATTAAACTGCATATGTTTTTATGTTTCCAGGCAGGATAAGTAGAACTTTCAAGACTAGAGATGCTAAGCCATTCTCAGACCAGGCCTCTTGGTTGCTGGCCTGATCAACAAGGCATTAACATGGCATTACAATGGAAGCCTGGTTTTCGTCATTAATCTATTCCAGAAGGTCGGCCGAAAACCAATTTGTACGAAAACTGAAGTAATACTTCCCATAAGAAATAATGTAAATCCAATTAATCTGTTCCAGACACCCAAAAATATTAACAAAAAACTCATTTTATACACAGTAACTATAGTTTTACATGAAGAAAATAATGAGAAATATAAAGCACTAATGAAATGGATAAATGAACATTTAACATCACTTTTACGTTTATTGAAAAGACGTGTTGGTGTATGGAAGACGGCGAAGAGGGGAGAGGTTATTGTTTGAAAGGGGAATCCCCTTCCTTGAGGTCTTTTTCTTCGCCAGGATAGAACTGATCATTGATTTGGACTTCTCATACATCCTGGCAAGCTTGGCCACACGTACTCCACTTTCGCATTTTTCTACGAGTTCTTTCTTGAATTCTATTGTGTTTCTCACCTTCTTTACCAAAGGGCTAGCACTCCAAACTTTCTATGCCCCCATGGTGGCTTATTTAGAAGTCGCAAGCACAAAAAAAATGGATTATTACGAAATGTTTCTGATGAACGCAAGGAGTAATGCTCACTGAACAAGTAATAAAGGCAGACTGAGTCACGAACATATGAGTGGCCGCGTCCCGCGGGCAGGCAGACGCATCTGGTACAGACGATTTCCGAGCGGATGTATGAGAACAGAGAAAATTTCACCGAAAAAAGTGGTCGAAAACTGAATTGTACAATAACCGGACCGGACAAAAACCAGGGTTCCACTGTAAGCAGGAGCATTTTCAAGACTATACTTTCTTTGTTACTTCTTTCTAAATTTTACCCTTCCTCCTTTCATAAAAAAAAGGGAGGTTGTCAAATGCTCATTGATGGTCTCAGAATTTTGAGTGCTTGTAACACTGTTTCCAAGCTTCATTTCATGAGTCAGCTTTGTGTAAGTTACTTGTTGATGGTCTGAGGGATTACTGCCCCTGTGGCCTGTTCTGAGATTATGCCTACCAGTTGCTGGCCTGATCAGTTAGGCTGTTGGTGGCAGCAGCATGCAGACCAGTGCATGAACCCGACTCCAAAACTGATCAGGAACTGACCTGAGGAACTTGCCAAGCTCCCTCTTAACCCTTTGACTGTCGCAGGCCCCTTTCTGAAACTGTCATTCTATGTCGCAAAATATTCGAAAAAAAAAATTATTTTTTCTTACCAAAATGTTAGGATTATTTTACTGAGTGTTTTAAACCTAAAAAAATTTTTTGCCGTCAGTACTTACCAAGATACAGAGGCACAAAGTTGGCAGAAAATGAGCGGCGTATGGCAACAACGGCAAATGCCGCCCACCCAACATTCTTTTATTTACTCCAATTCGAAGGTTTCTTGTATTTTCCAATATTTTTCTTTTCTAAGTAACTTATGTGGCCTGTGAGACCAGAGTAAGGTGCATTGTTCAAATATACACTCATTGTTTACAACACAATAACTGAACAAACATTATCACTATTAGATTGTGTACAAAACTTGTTTGCACAAACAAACAATACAAAACATTGTTTATTACTATTGTTCCATAATATATATACATATGCACAGTCAATGAACACGTTCCTAGAACTGCTGCAGCTTGTGGAACTCTTTGAAACATGGGTATATGCAGAGTGGCACTTGACACTCCTCACACATAAAATGAGCGTCTCTGTGTGTTTGTGGGCGTTTTGTGGTATGTCCACATGCAAAACACCTCTTCTGAGCACTTTTCCTGAAAGCCGTAGGAAGCAGTTGTATAGGGTAGTGATCACCAGGCCTCAAACGAGATGGCATGTGTTGGTAATTTCACGGGCGCTCGTCTGTTGCAGGTGTTGCTCCTTGGTACTTGACAATTATTTGTCTGATGACTAACAAACAAAATTCACCATATTTTAGTTTGTTGTTGGTCCTCAACTTGTATATGTTATAAGCATTTAGCATGGAAATATCAAGAAGATGGAAAAAAAGTTTCATATAATACTTATAACTCTTGTGTACACAATCAACAAACCCAATCTGCATGTCACATTTGTCCACTAAGTACATACTGAGGTTGTAGTCCATGACAGCTGCAGGTTTTAGAATGGGTTCATTGGTCTCTCTATTGTGCCTGCCAGTGTGTGCCATTTCGTTTCAGTGAACTGATGTCAACAATGTGACATCATGTTTGTCATGCACCAAAATGCCATTATGTCATTGGCAGCAAAGGCCTGCACCTCACCTCTGCAAGTGCCAGCATCGAACCTTGGCATATGTTTACGATTACCACACACTATGCCACACATGTCTGTCAGGTTCACTTGCAAGAAATCACTGAGTATGGGGCTTTGTACCAGTTATCAGTATATAATATATGCCCCTTACCAAGATATGGTTCCATCATTGTTCAAACCACATCACCAGAGATACCCAATAACTTCCTGGTATCTCTCAATGTATTACTGCCAGTGTACACAATGATATCCAAAACGAGACCACTTTTGCAATCACACTGTACAAATAACTTTATACCAAAGTGTTTCCTCTTGCTTGGTATGTATTGCTTGAATGAGTCTTCCTTTGAATAAAATCAAAGACTCGTCAATAACAAGCTTCCTGAAGGGATAAAAATACATACAACACTTTTGTTTCAGGTACATAAACACATTTCTGATCTTATATAACCTGTCGCTTCTGTCAGGCCTTGTTTTGTCTGAAAAGTGTAACATGTGTAACAGTATCAGAAAATGATTCACACCTATAATGTCACTAAAACCTGGGGTTGAAATCAGGCATTCTGTTGCCCAGTATGTGGTGACAGTGTGCTTATACACATGTGGCATAAGCATTATTGTGGCAAAAAAACAGGTACATTTCTTCCACAGTTGTGTCCTTCCACTGGTGTAGTTGTGATCTTGGTGAGAGAATTGTATTTGCCATGGTGTACTCATAGTATGTGTTGGTTTCCCCTACAATAATGTCCATCAGGGGTTCATCGAAGAATAACTGAAAGCATTCCAGTTCAGTAGCATTGTTCCCAAGTGTACATGATGGCCGTATTCCACTTTGTATTTCATCAAAGCCATGGGGACTGGGAACAAACTCGTCACCTTGCTGCCAATCCCAGATGCGGTCTGCTGGTGGGTTCTGGATATTGAAATGCAGTTGTGGTTGTGCAGGTTGTGGGAGTGTGGGGTTGGGTGAGGCTGGTTGTTGTTGTGCAGAGTCAGCAGCATTGGTAGTAGCGTGGCCTGCTGCTGGTGCCACATGACTCATGCCACCATCACTATCACCACCACCACCTGCTGCCTCACTCACATCATTCATACCCATCATAACAATATCATCTTCACTATCAGGTCATGGCGTAGGGCCACGGGATGTGCTCCGAGATTTACTCCTTCCCCTTGGAACAGCATATGACACACTACCAGACCGCATGCTACATCGTACATACTGCCGCTTCACTGGGGAATATTCACCCTCACTGTCACAACTAGAACTGCTTTCAATAGCTTTGAAATCACTATTACTATCACTTTCACTGCTCACATCTGAACCTTGTACATGGGCAAATAGTTTCCTCTTTCGCCCTGGTAAAGGTGAACATGAATGAGCCGGCCCAGCACCAGAGGTGGAAGGTCGTGGGTCATCTGGGTTTTCATCACTAATTACATTATCCTGGGCACTGTTTTTGGTCACACCCGCTTGAAAACCATGGAATTCACTTTCACTGACACTTTCATCGCTGTTAGAGCTATCACTTGGGAACAGAAGACCTCCAATCTGCCGAGGAGTGAGGTACAGTGGACCCCCGCATAACGATATTAATCCGTTCCTGAGAGCTCATTGTTATGCGAAGTTATCGTTATGCGAATGAATTTTCCCCATAAGAAATAATGGAAATCAAATTAATCTGTGCAAGACACCCCAAAGTATGAAAAAAAAATTTTTTACCACATGAAATATTAATTTTAATACACACAAACTGAAAAAGGCATGCACAGTTACATGACACTTACCTTTATTGAAGATCTGGTGGTGATTGATGGGATGGGAGGAGGAGAGAGTCTTAGTGTTTAGAAGGGGAATCCCCTTCCATTAAGACTTGAGGTGTCAAGTCCTTTTCTGGGGTTACTTCCCTTCTTCTTTTAATGCCACAAGGACCAGCTTCAGAGTCACTGGACTTCTGTCGCACAACATATCTGTCCATAGTGGCCTGTACCTCTCGTTCCTTTATGACTTCCCTAAAGTGTTTCACAACAGTGTCAGTGTAATAGTCACCAGCACGGCTTGCAATAGCTGTGTTAGGGTGATTGTCATCAAAAAAGGTTTGCACTTTAAGCCACATTCCACACATTTCCTTAATCTTTAAAATAGGCAACTTCTTCAATTTCTCTCTCCCCTCCACTGAACCAGTTTCCTCAGGTCTGGCCTCTTGCTGTTGAAGTTGATCTAGCAGCTCATCAGTGGTTAGTTCTTCATTGTCCTCCTCCACCAACTCTTCCACATCATCCCCACTAACCTCCAACCCCAAGGACTTTCCCAATGCCACAATGGATTCCTCAACTGGCATAGGATTCCCAGGGTTAGCCTGAAACCCTTCAAAATCCCTTTGGTCTACACATTCTGGCCACAGTTTCTTCCAAGCAGAGTTCAAGGTCCTCTTAGTCACTCCCTCCCAAGCCTTACCTATAAGGTTTACACAATTGAGGATATTAAAGTGATCTCTCCAAAACTCTCATAGAGTCAATTGAGTTTCTGAGGTCACTACAAAGCACCTTTCAAACAGAGCTTTTGTGTACAGTTTTTTGAAGTTTGCAATAACCTGCTGGTCCATGGGCTGCAGGAGAGGAGTGGTATTAGGAGGCAAAAACTTCACCTTAATGAAGCTCATATCCCCATAAAGTCGCTCTGCCACGTCTGTAGGATGACCAGGGGCATTGTCTAACACCAGGAGGCACTTAAGGTCTAATTTCTTTTCAGTTAGGTAATCTTTCACATTGGGGGCAAATGCATGGTGTAACCAGTCATAGAAAAAGTCCCTAGTGACCCATGCCTTACTGCTTGCCCTCCACAGCACACACAAATTAGCCTTGAGGATATTCTTTTGCCTGAACGCTCTGGGAGTTTCTGAGAGATACACTAATAAAGGCTTCACTTTGCAATCACCACTAGCATTGGAACACATCAACAGAGTAAGCCTGTCTTTCATAGGCTTATGTCCTGGGAGTGCCTTTTCCTCCTGAGTAATGTAGGTTCTGCTTGGCATTTTCTTCCAAAAACAGGCCTGTTTCATCACAATTAAACACTTGTTCAGGTTTCAGTCCTTCACTGTCTATGTACTCCTTGAATTCCTGCACATATTTTTCAGCTGCTTTGTGGTCCGAACTGGCAGCCTCACCATGCCTTATCACACTATGTATGCCACTATGCTTCTTAAATCTCTCAAACCAACCTTTGCTGGCCTTAAATTCACTCACGTCATCACTAGTTGCAGGCATTTTTTTTAATTAAATCCTCATGCAACTTCCTAGCCTTTTCACTTATGATCACGTGAGAGATGCTATCTCCTGCTATCTGTTTTTCATTTATCCATACCAATAAGAGTCTCTCAACATCTTCCATCACTTGCGATCTCTGTTTCGAAAACACAGTTGAATCTTTGGCAAGAACAGCTTGCTTGATTGCCATTTTGTTGCCCACAATAGTAGCGATGGTTGATTGGGGTTTATTATACAATCTGGCCAGCTCGGAGACACGCACTCCACTTTCATACTTAGCAATGATCTCTTTCTTCATCTCTATAGTAATTCTCACCCTTATTGCTGTAGGGTTGGCACTAGAAGCTTTCTTGGGGCCCATGGTCACTTATTTTGCAGATAAAATCACCAAAAACACTGTAATAATACGAAATGTTCCGATTGTATGCTTTGATGTTACCGCGGAGGCTGGCTGGTAAACAATGCCACCGGCAGAACATGTGAGGCTGGCTCAGGCCGCACACTAGAAACGTCTCGGACGAACAGCGTTGAGCGGGTTTTTTAGCGGTATGCGAGGCAAAATCTTAGTGATAAAATGTATGGGTATGAGGATTTAACGTTATGTAATGCCAACGGTATGCGGGGCTCCACTGTATTTATTACTGCGAGGCATGGTGAAAATGGACTACCAAGATGGCGTTCCCCCACAATGCACCACTGAGTCCCAGATTTTTTTCACAGGGTGCACACCCACCACTCAATTCAAATTCAAATTCAAATTTAAAGTTTATTCTCTATAAGGATTACAATGCTGAGTTTACAGAATTTGGTTATTGTATTGTTTACATGTAGTAATATAATAATTACAGAGTGTACCACTAGAACACCTAGCATGGCTAGGCATTTTGGGCAGACTTAAATTAAATCTTAAGTTTAAAATATTACAAAATTATGAGGTAAGTTGGTATTATGGCTGAGTGACTAAATACTAGTTTGTGAGTTTAGCAATGTGAATGCTTTTGATTTGGCACTATACATAGTTTCAGTATTGGAGTATCACAGGCCAACTTATGACTAGTTAAGATTCATTATTTTGAGATTGAGATTGATATTTCTGTTCATGGTCAAATGGGTGAGTGAGTGTAAGTGTTAACCACCAGGTGGTATTCGTGTAATTAGCTGACAGGGTGTATCAGGGAGATAAGATGTTTTCTGAGTGGCAAGGCAGCGGCAGCGGCAGCAGCGACTTCCAAGCTCCGTACTTTTCTCCAACTACCAGAGCTACCAATGCTCCTATGATGACCTAGTTACAAGCAAAACTGCACTACCCAACGTAGCACCCAGAATGACCAAAGATTACCAACAGTGAAACCTACAAATCGAAAATAATAGAGATCAAAGGAAGACTGCACACAAACCGAAAGCAACACCCCGCTGCCAGCCGAACAACGTAACCCTAAGCTTTGTATACAACTTCTTCTTAACTACAACAATTCCTGTAGTATTATGAGGCGCAATCTAAGAGGAAACAGCACCAAGGCCAGCAAGAAAACACCGAAAAATCAACTATTCAACAAGTGTAGTCAGGAGGATGCCGGCCCAGCAACCACCCCACTCACCACCACTCAAGGCCACACCACAACAATAACAATAAACATGGCTGCCACCAGCCCATCCTCCCCTCTCTTCTCCGGGTTCAACCTACCAAGTAGTCTCTCAGGTATGACCAACGATCCAGATACCCTAAAGTCATGCATCTCCAACTTAGTTATTGAAAATATGAATCTTCGAGAGACGCTAACAAAACAAGACACCAGGATGACACAACTCGAGAACAAAATCCTCAGTCTTGAACAAAAGTTATCAACACCAGGAATGACTAACTGTGACAAGACCATCCAAACAGTCATAGATAGCCATACCCAACAAATAATATCTCTTAATACAAAGGTTGAAGAAGCAGTAAAAGAATGGAAGAACAACTTAGATAACCAGTTCAGTGACTACTTTGCTCTCCAAGAAGATAAAACTGAACAAGATAAACTATCGGACGCAGTAATAGTTAACAGTCCACTTTTTCCCAGTGATATGAACCAAACAAACAGTAAAGAAATTACTCTGCAGATCATAAAGGACCAAACAAGTGTTATTGTACCAGAGTCTGAAATAAAAGAAGCCAGGTTACTAGGATCCCATGGTAGAAAAAGTGTTATGCTTAGATTCCACTCACATGACAGGAAAAAAGACTTAATTATTGCATCTATTAAAGTAAAGAAAGAGGTATACATAAACGAGTGTCTTACCAAAAAACGTCAGAACCTCCTGTATAGAGTCAGAAAACTTAAGCGAGAGAATAATGACACAATACACCAATGCTTCACACGGGATGGGAAAATTCTAGTTAGGAAAGCAAATGTAGGTCAACTGTACACAATCACGAACGAGAATGATCTATCACGATTTCTCAGGGATACTAATCTTACAGAGAATAACTAAACAATGTCCAACTTAAAAGCCTACGTAGTGTAGTGTACGTTTTGCTCCATTATTGTTCAAATTTCATTGTACAATCTCTTAGTAATTAAATAATCAACTACCTCATTTTGTGATTTTACTAGTAAGCATAAGTCACCTTATGTGATTGTCTTATTTACTATTGTTCGCTTAAACATTAGCTGAATTGATACTTTCTCTGTCCATATTACTACCTCATATTTTTTTAAATACTATCAATTGATATTACTTACTAAAATTAATAAATATCATTTTTACTTAAATTTCAATTTACTCTTAACATTTTTGACATTTAATAACCATTACTTGTCTAATTACCTTTACCTGTTTTAATACCACATTTACTATCCTAGATTACTCTTAATTACCTTGTACTGCCATATAACCTCAAGTATAACTACCAGTGCAATATTGAATGAAATAAACATTACTTTTTCACTTTTTTTGTAATCATTATTACTTACTAAAATTTTATTAAACACCATATTTACTACCAGTCAGTTTTACTTTTGTACATTAAACATTATTTTATACTTCCCATAACATTTTGTTGCCAAATTTTCAAGTTTTTATATTCAACCCCAACCTTTATATTATCCCTTGTACCTGTGTACCTGGGTACCTGTCTACCATCTTACTATCATATTATAACCAAGACATTACCATTGTTATTTTTTTACTATTATTCTTTTGGTACTTTAATTGTGAATTTTATTTTGTCAATTTAAATCTAGTTATAATCTTGATCTTGTCAACAACCTATACCAGACTCTAGTGCAATTGCAAGTACCATTTCAAATTGTATTTTTATATTATAAGTTTATATTATAATTCCTACCATCTGTCCATTTAACTTTGCTTACCATTACTTAATTTTAGTCCCTTATATATTTTCTCCTTTATTTTAGCTTTATATAACTATCCTAGTTTATATATTCACAATTGTTAAAATAATCAAGGTGCTATTCTTAGGTGCTAAAGTAGAATAAGTTCACAATTTTGCCATTATATTCCAAGCTCATTTATTTGATTACCACTTTATTGTTCACCACAACCTATATTAGTCCCTTTTATATTATAATTTTATACTTTAATTCTAACTTTAAAAAATTACCTTTATAGTACTACCTACTATCATATTCCCAAGCTCCATTATTTGATCATCACTTTATTTGTATTAGTCCCTTAGCTCATTATTTTACGTTTGTTAAATAATCCAGGTGCTATTTTTTAGCTTAAGACTATTTACTTTGTTTTATACTTAATTCTAACTATAGATTCACTACAAATCTTATGATTACAAGCATTGATCCTGATACCAACCTCTTATTTAAGGACTTAAATGAATCAAACAGTTACTGTAATTACTACACTGCAGAACAATCAAAGGCACTTCTCAGTGCCAACAACAACATAACTATCTTTAACTACAATATCAGATCTTTAAGCAAGCATTACGATGACCTCATAGCATTACTAAATTCCTTACATGCCAATATGTCCATCATAACACTAACTGAAACCTGGCTAAAGCCTGATAGTACAGATGTCTATGCCATTCCTGGTTACACAGCCATACACAACTGTAGGCCAGACCAACAAGGGGGTGGCACAGCCATATACTACTCAGACCAACTAGAATGTATCACTAATACTTGCACAAGGGATGAACATGGGGAATATATAATAGCTAAATTCAAATCCAAATACCTACAAAAACCTCTCACATTGATAAACATCTACAGAGTTCCACAGTCAAACATTAGCCAATTTAGTCAAAATCTAGGAAGTATGATAACTGACGCACGCATGAACAAAGATCACTTACTACTCTCAGGTGACTTCAATATAAATCTCCTGCAAGACCAGGACCCACACGTTACTGAATTCACAAACACAATGAGTAACTGTATGTTACTACCAACAGTAACAAAACCTACAAGAGTTACAGAGACTAGTGTTTCCCTACTTGACCACATCTGGACCAACACCATATCCCCTTTAAAATCAGGCATAATTACAGATAATACCACAGACCACTACCCTACTTTCCTCATAACAACTCTTGGTAAAACTACCCCAAGACACTACTAAAGTCACCTTCAGACTTCACAATGAGGCAGCCATTAATAACTTCACAACAGCAATAGCAAACATTGATTGGCACACTGAGCTAGAAATCTATACAGATATTGACGAATGTATTAATAATTTTCTAAAAAAAAACCAATACCTCTATAACAAGCACTGCCCTAAAAAAACTAAACAGATGACAGCAAAGAGACTGAACAGTCCCTGGCTAACACCCAGCATTCTCAAATCCATAAATACAAAACACCAATATGAAAAACAGTACAGAATGGGTCACATAACCAGAGACCAAACAAAACGTTACTCGTCAATCCTAACCAGCCTGATAAGAAGGGCAAAAAAATTGTATTATGAGAACAGATTATCCAACTTATGAGGTGATATAAAAAAGACCTGGAAAACCCTATCAGAAATTCTGGGAACAAAAAAGATATCACGAAATAGCGAAATAAAATTAGCAAAATCAGATGAACCCCAACTCCCACCAACAGAAACAGCAAACAGACTCAATGATTTCTTCTCCACTATAGGACAAAACCTTGCCAATAAAATCCCAAGCTCAGATACCCCACCAAATGACTACCTCACCGGCAACTACCCGAACACACTGTTCCTAGCTCCGACTAACCCATACGAAGTCTCCCTTATTATCAACGCACTAAAAAACAAGGCAGGAGATTTAAATACCTTACCACCCTTTATATACAAAAAAGTGTCACAAGTGCTATCACCAATCATTGCAACACTCTTTAACAAATCCATTGAATCCTCCACCTTCCCTACAGTACTCAAAATAGCAAGGGTCACCCCGATCCACAAAGGAGGAGACCAAACAGAGTTGAATAACTATAGGCCAATATCCAACTTACACCCTCTCTCAAAAATCTTCGAAAAATTAATTCACAAACGAATCTACTCCTACCTTATCTCCCAAAACATACTCAACCCCTGCCAATTTGGATTCAGGCCTAATAAAAATACTAATGATGCTATTATACACATGCTAGAACATATATACACTGCAATAGAGAAAAAAGAAGTCCCACTGGGGATCTTCATTGACTTACGTAAAGCTTTTGATACAGTTGACCATGACTTGCTCCACGTAAAATTGTCACACTATGGTATAAGAGGGCACTCTCTCAACTACCTCAAGACATACCTCAGCAACAGAAGCCAATATGTGTACGCATATGGGGCAAACTCTTCTGTGCAACCAATTACAGTTGGTGTCCCACAGGGAAGTGTCCTTGGCCCTCTTCTCTTTCTCCTATACATAAATGACCTTCCAAATGCTTCGCAATTACTCAAACCCACACTATTTGCAGATGACACTACATACGTCTTCTCTCACCCGAGCCCAGTCACGCTAGCCAATACTGTAAATACCGAATTACAGAAAATATCTACCTGGATGAGGACTAACAAACTTACACTAAACATTGACAAAACCTACTTCATTCAGTTTGGTAACAGAGCTACAGATGTCCCTCTTAACATAATGATAAACGGATCACCTATCACAAAACTAACAGAGGGAAAATTCTTAGGAATCCACCTTGATAATAGACTCAAATTTCATACACATATACAAGAAATTTCTAAGAAAATTTCCAAGACTGTAGGCATACTATCGAAGATACGGTACTACGTTCCACAGTCAGCCCTCCTGGCCCTATATCACTCTCTTATTTACCCCTATCTCACCTATGGAATTTGTGCATGGGGCTCAACAACAATTAACCATCTCAGACCACTAATTACCCAACAAAAGGCTGCAGTTAGAATGATAACAAATTCTCACTACAGGCAGCACACTCCACCAATATTCAATACACTAAACCTACTCACCATACAAAACATCCATACTTATTACTGCACCTATTACATACATAGAACACTTAACTCTGATATTAACCCTCCCCTCAAACATCTCCTTGCCAACCTCAACAGAACACATGACCATAACACAAGGCACAGATCACTCTTTGATGTTCCTCGTGTCCATCTCACACTATGCAAAAACTCAATGCACATAAAAGGCCCTAAAATCTGGAATTCATTACCTGTAAATATAAAAGAAACACTACCTGTTTATAAATTCAAGTCTCTTCTCAAAGATCACTTACTCACCCAAAACCAAATAAATACTGAATAACTGAACCTTATAAATTGTATATCTTAAATGTTTCTCACAATTATATCACATAAATGTTAAACCTAAAACCGAATCTAACTTTATTATTTTTTAAATACACTACCTAACAGAATCCTTCATATGACTGAATGCAACCATATGACCTGTCTTTGTAATACTCACTTGTGATTTATAGTAATCTGTTTACATTAATGTTTTATCACTGATTTCATCATTGCTTAGTTAATCTTAAGTTAATTTTAAGCCAGCCCGTAATGCTATGCATAGTATAAGTGGCTTTGGCATGCTGCTCTTATCTGTATTTTTTTGTACCTCTGTATGTGTGCTCAAATTGGAAATAAATAAATAAATAAATAAATAAATGGTAGTTTTGAAGGTGATGAATGTGTCTGCAGTTGTGCCTGTGGGTTCTGTCGCAACTATCAAGAAAGCGTTTTAGGTCAAGGTTAATATTGGAATTTAAGGTCCTGTAGATGTAAATTGCACAGTAGTAAGTGTGGATGTACTGAACAGGGAGTAAGTTTAGATCTATGAAGAGTGGGGTGGTGTGTTGCCAGGGATGGGATTTAGTGATTATTCTTACTGCGGCTTTTTGTTGGGTTATTATTGGCTTTAGGTGTGTTGCTGCAGTTGAACCCCAAGCACAGATAGCATAGGTGAGGTATGGATATATAAGTGAATGGTATAGTGTGAGAAGGGCAGTTTGTGGCACGTAGTATCGTATCTTGGAGAGGATCCCAACCGTTTTGGATACTTTTTTGGTTATGTGTTGGATATGGGTGCTGAAGTTCAGGTTGTTGTCGAGGTATAGGCCTAGAAATTTGCCCTCATTATGCCTGGCAATTAGAGTGTTGTCGATCTTAATGTTGATTTGTGCATCTCCTGCTCTGCTACCAAACATAATGTAGTAGGTTTTGTCAGTGTTAAGCGTAAGTTTATTGGCTGTCATCCAAGTCAATATTTTGATCAGCTCCTCATTAACAATGGTGTTGGTGGCAAGATTAGGGTGAGAGATGACATAAGTCGTGTCATCAGCAAAGAGAATGGGGTTCAGGTGTTGAGATACGTTTGGAAGATCATTGATGTATATGAGGAAGAGCAGGGGACCAAGGACACTTCCCTGCGGAACTCCAGTATCAAGTGGCTGTGTTGTTGATGCTGTCTTTAATGGTGACATACTGATACCTATTAGTAAGGTAAGATTTGAAATATGCAAGCGCATGGCCTCTTATTCCATAATGGTCAAGTTTGTGGAGTAGGATGCCGTGGTCTACTGTGTCAAAAGCTTTTCTTAGGTCAATAAAAATTCCTAGTGGATATTCCTTATTTTCCAATGCTGTGTAAAGCAGATCTAGCATTTTTATGATTGCATCGTTAGTGCTTTTATTTTTCCTGAATCCAAATTGGCAGGGGTTGAGTATGTTTTGTGCCGTTATAAATTAATATAGTCTCCTGTGCACGAGTTTCTCAAAGATTTTGGATAGCAATGGTAAGTTTGATATTGGCCTATAGTTGTTTAAATCTGTAGGGTCACCACCTTTATGTATTGGTGTAACCCTTGCCATCTTGAGTAGTTTCGGGAAGGTGCTAGTTTCTAGTGACCCATTCTCAGACCCATTCTCTCTCATGTAGGCCTACCAGCTTTCTCCCGCTTGATTTGAAGCCGCTAGAATTTACGCGTATAAATATACGTCAGAAACAGTGGCGCATAAGATGTATATATACGACCGAAACAGTCAAAGGGTTAAAAATACCTAGGGATTTATTGGTAATTGCCCTTTTTCATGAAGTGGGGATGTTGAAGAGTCTTTCTCCATTTAAACTTATTGAATTGTCTAGTACTGTACACACTGTGCCCATGCTTTTCATTGAAGTTATTTTTTCATCATTTGTTAAACCTCATGCTTTCATGGGGAGTGATTTCACTGTGCAAATTTGGGATCAGTCCCTACAAAGGGCCTCTGATATATCATTCTTGACTATGTTGCAAGGAGAAGAGTTAAAAAGATATGAGTTATTCCTAGTATAGAGACAGTTAAGGTTCGCTGTACATTCTCTTGCTCTGCAATTTCACCTGCTGTAAAGTGTGCTGTTAGTATACAGCAATATTCCAGCCAAGAGAGAAGAAATGACTTGAAGAGTACCATCGTTGGCTTGGTATCTCTTCTGATAATAACATTGTTGTAATCCTGGAATGAGAGATTTAACATTTCACATTAAAGTTCTGCTTTTTTGAGTGATTTTAGTTTGTTTTATACTCCATTAGAGACTTTATTTCCTCTAGTTTTCCATAGTAGAGTTACTGAAATTTGTCCTTTTTGAGCCATGTATTGTTGTTGGTGGCCAACTGAAAGGAGTTGTATCAGCTTGAAAGTTAGCTGTGTCCTCGGTGAATGCCACTCTCATATAAATTTTGGTAAAATTGTTAACATTAATATTAATATGAAATAATAATGCATATCACTGTGACTTTATTTCAGCTCTTATTAATCCATATTGATCCAGATAATGCTACAAAACTGTTGTGTGTTTATAGGTCTCAAGAATGACTTACTGTTTATTTGCAGAAACTTGTTTGCATGGCGCCACAAAGATGGAGGTACAGGCAAAACTGTTGAGGAAACGTCGTCAACCTCATCATCTCCCATCCCTTCTTCACCAGTAAGCAGTAGCTCTCCTGGCTGGAGAATATTCTCACGACCAGTAGCAAGGCCACCAAGATCACCTGATCTACAGGTACCACTGCTTTCATCAACTAGTTTTTGCACAATACAATTTACAGTTTTAGAGCTCTTCTACCAGTTTATTTCAAGACTGGCCCTATCTACAGTAGACTATTTGACCATTTCCTCCTCTCCAGCATGCCATTTATAAAAGTCTACCTACTAACTCCCACTAGGATGCCACCCATAACAGTAGATTAATACTAATACCCCAGATATTAATTTTTGCTCCCACCCTTGGTGGCACCTTATGGTGCCACTCATAACAGATGATTAACACACAGGTACTATCTAGAGTATTCTACCAGAAGATTCCAGGGGTTTCCAGCCTGAAGGACATTTCTGGGGGTCAATGCCTCTGTAGCCCAGTCCCAGACCAGGCCGTCTGGAGAATGAAGGTCTGATCACACAGGCTGTTAATGTTGGCCATATGCAGTCCAACATATGAACCACAACCCTGCTGGTCATGCACTGATTTGAACTTGTCTGGTTCCCTCTTGCAGACAGCCAGAGGTTTATTGGTAATTTTCCTTATGCATGGAGGGAGATTGTTGAAGAACTAGAGACCTCTGACACTCATTGAGTTTTCTCTTAGTGTATTTATCATGCCTTTGGTTTTTTAGTGGATGTATTTTGCATCATCTGCCAGGTCTTTTGTTATTTCTTTTATGAGTTACAAGAGTTTTTCTACCTCTGGAACCCAGCTGTGGGCCAGGCTTGCCTGGTGTTTACTGAGTAATTTTGGTGTTTAGGTTTGGGATCAATCCCTCTAGGATTATCGAGATGTAAATTATTAAGTACTTTTCTTGTCTATGTTCCAAGGAATACTGTTAAAGAGTCAGCAGGTGTTCCCAGTAATTCAGATGCTTGATTGAATATTTATGGACAATGACAGTTCTTTGTATGTTATCCGTCTTGGCAGTCACACCTGCCTTGAAGGGGACCATTAGTATACATCACTATTCTAGCCTGGGGAGAACAATTACTTCAAGAGTATCATCATTGGCTCAGCATCTCTTGTAAGTTCTAGTTGCAACATTGCTGCTTCTTAAGGCACAAAGATTTTGATAATGTGGGACATCAGCACCATTGGTCTATACTTTTTTGTGACTGCTTTTGTGCTACCTTTGTAAAATTGGGCAATGTTAGTGACTTTTAAGGCCTATGGGATGATTCCTGTATCCAGGCTCCTCCTCCATAGAATATTTAAGATGTAAGATAGTGTTTTTTGCAGTTTTTGATGAATTTGGAGTTCCATGAGTCAGGGCCTGAGGAAGAGTTCAGGGCCATGCCTTCGATGGCTTTTTCAAAGTCAAGTGGGGTTGCAGTTATGTCCAGAATTATGGAGATTTTAGTAGGGTTTTGATTTGAGGCTTGTCAATGAAAAACTCATTTGGATTGTCAGTCTTTAGACTAATGGGTTACTGAACAGTCATATTGTAACTTCAGTATTTCACTCATATCTTTGTTGTCATCAGTGTAGGTTCCATCTCCTTTAATCAAGAACTTGATACTGGATGTGGTTTGTGTCCTAAATTTTACATAAGACAGAAAATGTTTAGGATTTCTTTTAATTTCATTTATGGCTTCTTGTTCCTACTGTCTCTCCTGGGCCCTGTAAGATGCATTGAGCTCTAGCTCAATATTTTCCATTTCTCTAGCCAGTGTATATCGGTAAACATGCGAGTCCAGTGTATATCGGTAAACATGAGAGTCCATGAACACAAATATGTATGCAAGATATGCAATAAGAACAATGTATCATTCATAAGGAAAAGCAGGCACATCTAATTTACTGGACGAAAGTTGAAATGATTATCAAAGAGGAAAATAGAACAGGATAGTGTTCAGAGGCTGCACACACACACAGTACCATCAAACTGAGTCAAGGATTATTTAACATTGCTAAACTGATCATAAAAAATTCTTCACATTAGTATGTGCAGGTTACCTAGCAACCTGATAACATTTTCCCTCTGTCATCCTTTGCCAGACTGCTACTATCTTCTCATTTTTTGTATATGATATTGTCATGTTGTGTGTACCATGATAAAGCCCTTGTGTTAGTCAATGTTGTCTTACAAATAAAGGTTTTGTCTGCAAATATTGATCTCTTACCATACCTAGATACATATTTACTCACAGAACAGACAGGATTTCAACCTATGGTAAGCCATTCCTAAAATTAGTAGCTTGCAGTGAGTCCAATAAATCCAAGGTCAGCTGTGTAGCAGCAGTGGACATTGTTGATGCTTTCAACCAAGTATGGCACCAGGGACTCCTGGCAAAACAACAAGACATCCTTGTGGTGCAAGTGTTCCACAGGGAAGTGTGCTTGGGTCATTGTTATGGAAAGTTTACTTCAGTGACCTCCTTCATCTCATCAGAATCCTGTCCATATGCAGATGACTGTACTCTGACATTTACTTATCCAAGAGAGGAAATGCCAGGTGCTCTAAGTTACAACAGTCATCAGCTTACAGTTTTAGCAGCCTGGGGAAAACAATGGCAGGTTACATTTGCTTCTGAGATAACACAAATGATGGTCTCTAGGCACTATGATGGTAATGCTGGAAGAGTGGCAAGAATAAATGAGGACAAAGTTGATATCCTTGGGGTGAAATTTGACTCCAAACTGACTGAAGAACCACATTGTAAATTTTGCAAACAAAGCGACCAGGAAGCTTACAGCACTTAGATGTATCTCACATCTGCTTGACAGAAGAGATTGGAAGATTCTGTATGAGGCACAAGTGCACTCACACCTTGAATACGTTCCACTACATTGGATTGCCTGCATCCCATCTCATCAGCAATTTTTTGACAGAATAAAGAACAGAGCAAGATGGCTCATCTTTCACTTGGACCCAGCCTAGACAGATCTGTCATTTCAGCAGAGCCTTTGACACAGAAGGGATGTGGGTGGCCTTACTGTTATGTTCAAGGCCAATATTGTCAAAATACCACACTAGGCTCCACACTGAGGACAGCGAGAAGTGAGTTTCTACACTACCCTGCCAATTTGGCTTCAGAAAAAGCAAAAGCACATACAATGCAATTGTAAAAATGCTAAACCTGCTTTACACAGCACTTGAAAAAAATGAATATCCATTAGGACTCTTTATTGACCTAAGGAAAGCTTTTGATACAGTAGACCATAGGATCCTACTCTACAAACTGATCATTATGATATAAGAGGCCACACACACATTTCAAATCCTACCTTAAAACAGGCATCATTAGAGCATCATTCCTTCTAAAAATTACATAAGAATGGGAAGTGTTAGTCTTTATTTATTCTACTGTACCACTGTGGAAACAACTTGTACACAATGTAAGGTGTTGGTACGAATGTTTATGAACCATAACCAGACACTTCGTCCATTTGTTTACATAGTAGGTGGGGTGGCCATGGGGGCTACCCTACCTTACCTAACATGCATCTTTCTACAAATAAATACTTTTCACCTCTCACCTTACATTGACCATTAACCCTTTCAGGGTCGGCAGGCCCTCTCCTGAACTTGTTCTCAGGGTCGGAAATTTTTTGAAAAAAAAAAAAAAGTTAGTTTTTCTTATGAAATGATAGAGAATCTTTTTCCGATCATAATGACACCAAAAGTATGAAATTTGATGGAAAACTTGCAGAATTATGCTCTCGCGAAGTTAGCGGTCTCGACAGTGTTTATGCATTGGTGATTTCGACCACTTTGAGCCCTATTTTAGGCCAGTTCCAATGTACCAGTCGACAAAAATCATAACTATTTTGCTAGAACTCCATTTTTTTTCTATCGAATGAGTACAAGACACTACCCATTCACTGATTTCAACCACTCAATAAAGTGGTTAGAAATTGACAATTTTGCCGATTTCACACAAATTTCAAAAGATGCCAATTTCCAAATAGGGTCCAGAATAAACAAGACAGACATTGCTGGCACTAAAATAAATTTTTTTCTGTTCATTAGTCATGTCCCCAGGCCTCTCTTACATTTCTTTTGCTTTCCACTTTGAATTTTTATTCTCACAAAAAAAAATAGAAGATTTATTGTTATGCAGACTACTGCATTAGTTTAGAAATGGTATATATAATATCAGTGCACTTGTAAAAGAATATTAGACTCACCAGTTGACGTGTCTTGGGCGCGTGGAATGATTTGTTTACTTTTGAGCTATGGCAAAAATTGAACATTTCTGCTAATTTGAGCTCAATTTCAAGGTACTTTTCATTGTGAAACCAATCATAATCATCTCAATTTCCATAGTATGTCTTCCATTTTATGAAATGAGACCAGGAAAACTAGAATACAACCATAAATAGCATGCGAAAATACAGTGCAAAGTCACTGTTTTAAAGCAAAAACACAGAGTTTTTTCTCATTATGCACTGTGTGCTGCAGGATTTTTTTTTATACTGTGCACACTGACCACATAGACCCATTCTTTCATATGTAGGCCTACCAGCTTTCTCTCACTAGATTTGAAGGCACTAGAATTTATGCATACTAGTACATACAGCACCAACCCTGGCATGCAAGCCGTGCTAGTACGGCACCAACTTTGAAAGGGTTAAGATTACAAATATTTTAAGGCAAGTAATGAATTTACTGTATATGCATTTTATCACTCTAGGGAGCTTTGATCGTCATTGTAGTATATTATGTGTGGGTGGGGTGGCCAGAAGGGCTACCACACCTGACTTCTTACAGTAAATACTACTCACCTTTTGCCCTACATTAAGACTACAAATATTTTGAGGTCAGTAATGAGTGTACTGTGTATTTCACTTTTTATTGTTTTTTTAATGCCTTGTTCTATTGTTAACTTAATTTATGTTAGTGTAAATTTGTTATCTGGCATTTACATGGATTTATATGTGGAAAAAATGGCGTTCTGCTTTCCGGCGATATCTGCTTTCTGGCGATATCTGCTTTCTGGCAGTAGCCTGGATATGCCTCTCTTTTGACCAGTGAGATATTTTAATCTATTGTTTATCCATTTGGGATCATTTTTGTTAGATCTAATTTCCCTACTCAGAACAAAAGTTGTCTGGGCAGCTAGCACTATCCTGTGAAAAATGTCATATTGGCAACCAGCACCACCTACCTGACCCATAGTCAGGTCATCCCAATTTAGCCCACCCAGGTAATTTCTCAGTCCCATGAAGTTGGCTAAGCGGAAGTCTGGAACAGAGACTTGATTGCAGTTATCTGGGTAATTCCATGATATATTGAAACTAAGTGATTTGTGATCACTTTCCCCAAGCTCATCATGAACCTCAAGTTTATTAATTGGTGAGTCTTTGTTGGCCAGAACCAAGTCAACCAGGCTGTTTCCTCTAATTGGTTCTGTCACAAACTGTATTAAAAAGCAACCTGAACCATATCAAGAAACTCACTAGGTTCAAGATTTCCTGTCACATTGTTCCAATCAATTTGTCTAACGTTAAAATCCCCCATTAACACAACATTTTCATATCTAGACGCCTTTTGAATTTTGTCCCATTGCAGCCTACCGCACTCCCTATCAAGGTTTGGGGGCCTATAAATCACACCCAAAATTAATTTTTTCATGACCATCGAGAAACTGTAGCCAAACAGATCCTGTGTCCAGTGTTTCTAATCTTATATCTTGTCTAACACAACAATTTAATTATCTCTGACATACATCACCACTCCACAACCCTTCCTGTTGACCCTTTCAGTGTGGAATAGTTTATAACCCTGTATGTTGCATTCAGAAGGCATTTCTCTATCTTCCAAGTTGAACCAGGTCTCTGTTATAGCAGTAATATCTACATTACCTGCACTTGCAAGTAATCTTAGCTCATCTATCTTATTTCTTAGACTCCTACTGTTTGTATAGTAAACCTTAAGGGAGCTAGTCACTCATTGCCCTCGACTATCTCTCTTTGTTTGTTGAACAATTGCTTTGCCTTTACTAGCAACTTTATTTTGAATATTGTCTTTTAAACATATCCCTGGGGTATCCTGGTAATATCTGCTGTGTTCAACCCTAGTAGTGCAGCCTGATTGTTTCCCACAAACACCCATACCTCTATAATCTATCAGTTTAAAGTCCTAGGCAAGTCATCAGTGACCCCCTCAGTCGACTTGGCTAATGCAACCTCTCCAGCCCCAGAGAGATGAAACCCATCCCTTGCATACATATCACGTTTGTCATAGAATTTATGGCAGTTAACAATGAATGGGAGTGCAAGTTCCTTGCAGTACCTGTCTAGCCAGCAGTGTATACCAATTCCCCTAGACATCCATTCATTGCCCACTCCCCTTCTTAGCAAGATGCCACATATGATTGGGATCCCTCCCTTAGACCTGACTACATCTATGGCTGACCTGTACTTATCCAGCAGCTCCTGTCTCCTGCCCTTCCCGACATCATTTCCACCAGCACTAAGACAGATAATGGGCTTGTTCTCATTACCTGACATCACATTACCCAACCTGCTGACTGTGTCACCAACACCAGCTCCTGGGAGGCACACACTCTGACCTTCCTATCTCTGTTACAAAAAGCACGATCCATATATCTTACCTGAGAAGTCAGTGGTACCTTTAACCTCACTAACCACTGAAGTATACTCATCCTAGAGAACAGAGAATCGATTTCCTACCTTCACATCTTCTCTATTAACCTTCTGAATTGTGAACCGCTTGCCACTTAAAGTGGTCAGCACTCTCCAACTCACTGCTGGTAGCCTTATCCTCCTTACCAGCTCCAACCATCTCACACTCGCTCCCAAACCTATCTAGGCAAAACCTAAGCCTCCTATTTTCTTCCTGAAGAAGTAGAATCTTCTTCTTCAACACTTCAACCTGAGATTTTAAAACACTACATCAAGTCATGGTGCTCGGTAACACCCCATAAGAACTTATTTAAATGTGTAATATATTGGTGTGAACAAGTATTTCATTATCATGTAAAATGACAAAATTCGCATATTGATGTTCAGTATATAATACAAATTAATACATCAGTATTGAGGGATTAATACTAAATTCATGTTAAGTCATTGATATTAAAAAAAGTGAATGCATTAATATTGTTGGATAACGCGTTGCTATATATGACCAAGCCTGCTGCTGCCTCAATGATTCACCGACGTTGGTGACTTGGAACTTTGGTCACTTCTCTGGATACACCATGTAGAGTTTCATAATGGTACCACTTTCACAGAGTCGTTTAACATATCCTTACATTGTTTTCAGCCTCTTGTTTCCTCTTCTACCTTTCACTTCACTCTGCTCTGTTCCTTCAAGAAAGGATGTTTTGGTGATGGATTTTTGATCCAAGGAACTAGTGACAATTCCATTGGGTCAAAGTCAGTTACTTTCATTTCCTAGAGATGGTATGACTCCTATGGTTTAGTGCTTGATTATAATAATAATAATAATAATAATAATAACTCTTCAGCATCTTATACTGTACTGACTTGTAGGTATCTCATTGACCTGGCTAAAATGACTTCTCTGATACTGTGTTTATAGTGCTGCAGCTAGTGGCCAACTGTTTCTATATTTCACTCATTTCCCAGTATCAAAAGTCACCATCTTACTTTTATCCACACATCTTGTTTATGCATATTTTATAACATTCATTTGCATTAACCTTCATTTTTCCATTGTCACATTTATCAGAGAGATTTTAAGGCATCATATATGTATATACATAGTTTCTGCCATCATAGGTCATCTCAAATAATGCTTGTGACATGATTACCCTTACTCAGTGCTAAAAGTCAACTTTCACTTTATATTCCTTTACTTAATTACCAGCCAGGGTCGTACTAACTCCTCAGTAACAGAAATCATAGACAACCATTTTGAATATTGCAGGTAAATATTACAAACTTTTACATATGTTCATTATATACTTATTTTGTGTATCAAATAGTCATAAACAGATAAAAATCCAGCATTAGCGAGGTAAAAAGCCCAGTACTCTAAGGCACTATCCTGGTGCCTGAATTGTTTCTTATCTTTATAGGTAAAAGCACTCACCACAGTTTTGCATCCTCATTTGCAGAGAACACTAAAATAAGCATGAAAATCACCTCAGTAGAAGACAGAAATTTCAGGAAGATATAGCCAGGGTTTCTCCCATGAGCAGTGGAGAGCAACATGATGTTCAGTGATGATAAGTTGCCGCTGCTAAGATATGGAAAGAATGAAGAATTGAAGAGAGACATTGTATACAGAACTCAAGAGCTGTCCTTTCTTTCAAAGAACACAACAACATCTCTTGCACATCTGCTAGGAAAATGATAGGATGGATAATGAGAATCTTCAAAACTAACAATGCCAAGCCCATGATGATTATCGCTTGCTCTCTCTAGGCTGGAGTACTGATGTACACTAATAGCCCCTTTCAAAGCATGTGAAATTGTAGACCTGGAGAATATACAGAGAACTTTCACTGCACATATAAGTGCAATAAAACACCTCAGTTAATGGGAATGGTTGAAGTCCCTTGACCTGTACTCCTTGGAACACAGGCAAGAAAGATAAATGATAATATACACGTGGAAAATCCTAGAGGGATGGTCCCAAATCTGCGCATGGAAATCACTAACTTAACCCTTAAATGGTCCAAACGTATATATACGTTTTTTCAACATTTGAAAGTATGTAAAAAATGTAGATCATCTTTTTTTTTTTATTTGAAAATGTGTAAAAAAACTTTTATCTACATTTGTTTTTTTGTTATGTTCGAAAATATGTAAAAAAAAACGTAGATCTACGTTTGGAGCACTACGGATTTGAATGTCGATCTGTTTGGACCGTTTAACCCTTTCAGGGTCCAAGGCCAAAATCTGAAGTCACGCACCAGTGTCCAAGAAATTTTGAAAAAAAAAAAATTATTTTTTCTTACAGAATTAAAGAGCATATTTTTGTGAAGGTAATAAAACAAAAAAAATTAGAATCTGATCAGTACTTACCGAGATACAGTGCCAAGAAGTTTATAGAAAATGATGTGGTGGTGGCAACATCGACGAATTCCACATACGCATATTATATTATTTTGTTGTTTTAGTTGTTTTTTCTTTTCTTTTCCAATTTTTTTCTATTCCTACTAATATTTGGGGCCTGAGAGACCAATACTGTATATAATTGATATATATAAACTCACTGTATTGAACACAATAACCGCACTAAAGTTATTATCATATTATTGTTTACCACTGTTGTTTATTACAATAAACATGCACAAATCTTGTATAATACTAATGTTCTATCATATATTTACATATTTACAATCACTGGACATGGTTTTAGAACTGCTGGAGCTTGTGGAACTCCTTGAAACAAGGCACCATGCACAGAGGCACCTTACATTCCTCACACATAAACCGAGTGTCTTTGCGTCTTTGTTGCCGTCGTTTTGTTTGTGCACAGACAATGCATCTCTTCTGAGCAAATTTCTTTTGAGTTGAAGGAAGCTGTATTATGAAATGATCACCTTCTCTCCTCAAGCGCTTGGGTATATTGTGATGAATTCAAGGACCATGTTGTATTGCAGGTGTTGTTACCTGGTACTTCATTATGAGTTGTCTGACAACAGACAAACAAAATTCACCATACGGTGGTCTGTTACCAGTCTTTATTTGGTACATATTATATGCATTCAGCATTGAAATGTCCATGAGATGGAAGAAAAGTTTCATGTACCACTTGTAACTCTTACGAACACAGTCAACAAAACCAATCTGCATGTCACACTTGTCAACCAAGCGCATGTTTTGTGTATAATCAATCACTGACACTGGTTTTCGAATACGTTCATTAGTCACTCGATCAACTTTGCCACTGTCTTGCATTTCATTACGGTGAATGGTTGTCAACAATGTGACATCTCGTTTGTCATGCCACCGTAATGCCATGATGTCATTGGCAGTAAACACCTGCACGTCATCACCACGAACACCTGCGTTGAGCCTGGGCATATGTTTACGATTAGAATGCACTGTGCCACACACATCTGTCTTGTTCACTCACATGAAATCACTGAGTAATGGGCTTGTGTACCAGTTATCGGTATATAATGTATGGCCCTTACCAAGATAAGGTGCCATCATGTTTCTCACTACGTCACCTGAGATACCCAATAACATCTTGGTATCTTTCAATGTTTTACTACCCGTGTATACAACAATATCCAACACCAGGCCACTGTCACAATCACAGAGTGCAAACAATTTTATACCAAAGCGGTTCCTCTTGCTCGGTATATACTGCTTGAATGACAGTCTACCTTTGAACAAAATCAAAGACTCGTCAATTACAAGATTCTTGAATGGATAAAAGTATATCCTGAACTTTTGTTTGAGATACATGAAAACATTTCTAATCTTGTATAACCTGTCACTTCTGTCAGGCCTGGTTTTGTCAGAGAAGTGCAACATACGTAACAGTAAGATAAACCTGTTCACTGGTATTATTTCACTGAAGGATGGGGTAGAAATTAGCCGATCTGTGGACCAGTATGCTTTTATATTATGCTTATAGACGTGAGGCATAAGCATTATTGTTGCAAAAAGCAAATACATTTCTACAACAGTCGTCTCTTTCCACCTGTGTAGTCTTGACTGTGGTGATAAGATCGTATTTGCCATGGTGTACTGAAAATACTTATTACTTTCCCTGGCAATAATTTCCATCAATGGCTGGTCAAAGAATAATTCAAAGAATTCCAGTTCATTGGCCGTGGTTCCAAGGGGACAGGTAGGTAGAATTCCAGTTTGAGAGTCATCAAAGTGGTGAGGCTTGGGAACAAAATTGGGATTTTGCTGCCAATCCCACATACGGTTTTGTGGTGGATACTGGACATCATAGGCTGGTTGTACGGGTGGTTGTGGTTGTGGCGGGCTGGTGGCTGACGCTCCGCTTTGTCCTTGAACTGACGAGTCAGCAGCGTGGGTCCCCGCGTGGCACGGTGAGTCACGCATGGCGGTGCCACTACCACCACCAGCACCACTAACACCATCCACTGATGCCTGTGGCCCATCCATGCCAAGTGTAGCCACATCATCCTCACTATCACTACCTAAAACGGGTGTAGGGCCACGGGATGTACTCCGTCCCCTGGGCACAGCATAGGGTACACTACCCGAGCGCATGCGGCGGCAAACATACCGACGCTTCACTGGTGAATATGATTCCTCACTATCACTACTCGAATGATCGTCGAGCGCAATAAAATCACAATCCACGTCAGAATCATCGTCATTACTGAAGTCAGAGGCCTGGCCATGGGAAAATATTAGTTTTCTCTTACGTTTAGGAACACCCGACCGTGAGTCACGAGTGCCCACACCAGAGGTAGAAGGTCGAGGATCGTCGGGGTTTTCTGCACTATTATCGATATCCTGGTCATTATTTTCGGTCACTAACTTATCAAAGCCGTAGAATTCGTCTTCATTTGCACTTCCATCAGTGTCAGAACTATCAGACAGGAAGAGGAGAGTCCCAATTTTCCGGGGAGTGAGAGCTGACTTGCGACGAGGCATGGTGAACAAGGGTGACTGAGCCGGCGTTCCCACAATGCTATGCAGGCGCCTAGATTTTTTGTTTATGGCGCACACCCACGGCGCAGACCCATTCTCTCACATGTAGGTCTATGAGCGCTTTCGCGCTAAATTTGACGGCGCTAGAATTTTGGCATAGATCTACGGTTTGGACACTCACCGAAAAGCCGTAGATCTACGGGACGGACCCTGAAAGGGTTAAGGGTTAAAAAGCAAAACATGTGGCAGACAGTGCAACATCCCCCAGTAAAGAGCAGGGGTGCCATGAGCACACTAAGAGACAATACAGTAAGTGTCAGGGGCCTAAGACTGTTCAGCTGCCTCTCAGCATACATAAGGGGGGCTGTCTTCAAGAGGGAGCTGGGGAGGCACCTCAAGTCAATACCAGACCAGCTGGGCTGTGGTTTGTATGTTGGTTTGCATGTGGCTAGCAGTAACAACCTAGTTGATCAGGCCCTGATCCACCATGAGGCCTGGTCTTGGACCAGGCTAAGGGGGCATTGATCTCTGGAACATCCTCCAGGTATTCTCCAGGTAAATGCCACGTCAACCGGGCGGTGATGGATATGCAGGCCAGTGGGCTGCCAACAGCAACAGCACAGGCTTAGATAGGCTTAGCCGAGAGATCACTGAATTAGAGCAAAAACTTAGGATGTCATACCTCACAGAAGAAGTACAAAGGGAACAGAGAGCCATACAGGATATTGCAAGAAACCCAAAATATTTCTATTCCTATACAAAATCTAAGCTAAGAACTACCAGTAGAATTGGACCATTACTGAGAGGACATTCATACACTGACAATGAACAGGAAACGAGTGAAATCCTAAAAGAACAAAATGTGTCAGTGTTCAGCAGCTCACTAAATGACAGCAAGGCAGAAAATGGAGAAGCATTTTTCACTCCAGAAGGCCATACAGACCAACTAACTGCCATTAGTACAAATCCCATAGATTTCAAAAAAGAAGTGGATAACATGCCCAGCACCTGGGCCAGATTCATGGAATACCTTATTTATAAAGAAGTGCAAAGTACCACTAGCATGAGCCCTCAGTATTCTTTGGAGAAAGAGCTTTTATGTAGGTGAAATACCAGAGACCTTAAAGAGTGCAGACATAGCTCTATTGTATAAGGGAGGTAGTAGAGCACTAGCTAAAAATTACAGACCAGTAGCCCTAACTTCTCATATCACAAAAATCTTCGAAAGAGTGATGACACGGCAGATTGTAATTATGTTGGTAGAATTACTGACAATATGTAAAGTAAAAGGACACAAGTGCAACTAATGTGACATTTATTGTGGCATCGTTTCGGTCTCCAGGAGCTTGATCGGCTTGACAAAGCTCCTGGAGAGCGAAACGTTGCCACAATAAAATGTCACATTAGTTGCACTTGTGTCCTTTTACTTTACAGATGGCAGATTACACATTTCATGGATCAGCACAACCAGCATAACCCAAACCAGCATGGTTTTAGAGCAGGACAATCATGCTTGTCACAGCTGCTGAACCATTATGACAGAAATACGGAGGCATTGGAAGACGACCAAAATGCAGATGTGATTTACACAAATTTTGCAAAGGCATATAACAGATGTGATCATGGAGTGATAGTGCACAAAATGAAGGCCATGGGCATTACGGGGAAGGTAGGCAGATGGATTTTTGGGTTCCTAACACACAGAACACAAAAAGTAGAAGTGAACAGGGCAAGATCCAGCATCAGCGAGGTCAAACTTCAGAAGGATTTAGACAAACTCTATTCTTGGTCAGAAAAGTGGCAGATACAGTTCATTGTAGATAAATGCAAGGTTCTGAAGCTCGGGAGTGTCCATAACCCTAGCACTTATAAGTTAAATAATGTAGAACTTAGCCATACAGATTGCGAAAAGGACTTGGGGGTTATGGTAAGCAGCAACCTTAAACCAAGACAGCAATGCCTAAGCGTACATAATAAGGCAAATAGATTACTGGGATTTATATCAAGAAGTGTAAGCAACAGAAGTCCAGAGGTGATAATGCAGCTTTATACATCATTAGTAAGGCCTCACCTAGATTATGCAGCTCAGTTCTGGTCTCCATATTACAGAATGGACATAAATTCATTAGAAAACATTCAGCGTAGGATGACTAAATTAATACATAGCATTAGAAATCTTCCTTATGAAGAAAGATTGAAGATTCTTAACCCTTTCAGGGTCCAAGGCCCAAATCTGGAGTCATGCACCAGTGTCCAAGAATTTAAAAAAAAAAAATTGTTATTTTTTCTTATGAAATCGTAGAGAATCTTTTTGTGAAGGTAATAAAACAAAAAGTACGAAATTTGGTGGAAAATTAACGAAATTATGCTCTCGCGAATTTTGATGTGTCAGCGATATTTACGAATCGGCGATTTTGCCGAATTTGACTCCCATTTTAGGCCAATTGCATTATTCCAATCAACCAAATTCTTAGCTATTTCACTAGTATTACTTCTATTCTATCGATTGAGCACAAGAAATCGTCAAGTCAACTGTTTCAACTACAAAATAAAGTGATCGGAAATTGTTAATTTGGCCAATTTAACACAAAGTTCAAAATATTCCAATTTCAAAATAGGGTCCAGAATGAACAATGTAGGCATTCCTGGCACTAAACTAACATTTCCTCTGTTCATTAGTTATGTTTTGAGGCTTTACAAATAAATTCCATTTTGATTTTTTATTCACATAATGAATTTTTATTCACACCAACAAATAGAAGATTTACTGTTATGCAATACTGTAATAATTGTATAAATATCATCACCATATATGTGAATGTATATTAGACCCACCAGCTGACGTGTATTAGACGTGTGAGGTCGTTTGTTTACTCTTGAATATCGGCAAAAATTTAACATTTCTGCTACTTTGAGCTCAGTTTCAAGCCATTTCCAGTGCTAAAACCAATCAAAATCATCTCTATTTCTGTAATATGTCTTCCATTCTATCAAATGAGACCAAGAAATCGCAAATACAACTATAAAAAACATACGAAAAAACACTGCAAAGTTGCTGTTTTAATCGAAAAATCATGATTTCATTTTTTTTCTCTCATTATACACAGTGTGCTGCAGGATCTGTTTTATGTGGTGCACACATACCACATAGATGTATTCTCTCATATCTAGGCCCAAATGTACCACTCACAGTTTATCAGAGTGAGCTGAGCTCATGGCGTAGATCTACGGTTTGGACCCTGAACGTAAAGCCGTAGATCTACGGGACGAACCCTGAAAGGGTTAAATTACATTCACTTGTTAGACGAAGAATGAGGGGAGACATGATCGAAGTGTATAAGTGGAAGAAAGGTATTAATAAAGGGGATATTAATAAGGTCTTGAGGATCTCTCTCCAAGAGAGAACCCGCAGTAATGGACTTAAATTAGAAAAGTTTAGATTTAGAAAGGACATAGGAAGGTATTGGTTTGGAAATAGGGTAGTTGATGAGTGGAACAGTCTACCTAGTTGGGTTATTGAGGCTAGGACTTTGGGTAGTTTCAAATTTAGGTACTAGTAATGATGATAGTGAATTTAAGGCCAGCAGAAGCTGGTTTGACAGATTTAAGAAGCGTAGTGGCATACACAGTGTTGTAAGGCATGATGAGGCTGCAAGTTCTGACAGACGTGCGGATGAAAAATTTGTGCAGGAATTCAAGGGTTACGTAGGGGCTGAAGAATTCCAACCCCAACAATTGTTCAATTGTGACAAGACAAACCTCTTTTGGAAGAAAATGCCAAAGAGGACCTACATCACGGAGGAGGAAAAGGCATTCCAAGGACACAAGCCTATGAAAGACAGGCTAACTCTTTTGTTTTGTGGTAATGCTAGTGGGGATTTCAAAGTGAATCCTATACTCGCGTATCACTCTGAAAATCCCAGAGTGTTCAAGAAAAACATTGTCAAGAGTAAATTGTGTGTGATGTGGAAAGCTAATCATAAGGCATGGGTCACGAGGCAACTTTTCATTGACTGGGTCCATGAAGTGTTTGGCCCGAGTGTGAAAAAAATACCTCCTGGAAAATAAATTGCCACTCAAGTGCCTCCTGGTAATGGACAGTGCTCTTGCTCATCCTCCAAACTTGGTAGACCAATTGTCTACGGATTTCCGTTTTATAACAGTAAAGTTCTTGCTTCCTAACACCACTCCTCTCATCTAGCCCATAGACCAGCAGGTCATTTCTAACTTCAAAAAACTCTACACAAAAGCAGTGTTTCAAAAGTGCTTTGAAGTGACCTCAGACACTGAATTGACCCTAAGAGAGTTCTGGAGGAATCACTTCAATATCTACAACTGCATAAGGGGCCGCGAATGTTCACGGAGCGCGGAGTAAAAAAAAAAATTAAAAAATATGAAAATTGAGTTATTCTTACCAAAAAATAGCCGAACTTTCTGGCAACACACTGGTATAATTATCATCATTATATGATGTTTCTACAAGGAATTATAGTCATTTATAACATGCATGGTGACAGCGCCATGCATAGCATGCGCGCTGACACGGCATTTGTTTTCCCCATGTGTTTTTTTTATCAGTTTCTTATATATTTACGTCTTATATGATACAGATTCACCATTTGTGATCATGGCGGAGTGGGCGGAGCTAATATGGTCTGGGAACCAATCAGTCACTAGCACGTTAAGAGACCATACAATAAGTGTCAGGGGCCCGAGACTGTTCAACTGCCTCCCAGCACACATAAGGGGGATTACCAACAGACCCCTGGCAGTCTTCAAGCTGGCACTGGACAAGCACCTAAAGTCAGTTCCTGATCAGCCGGGCTGTGGCTCGTACGTTGGTTTGCGTGCAGCCAGCAGCAACAGCCTGGTTGATCAGGCTCTGATCCACCAGGAGGCCTGGTCACAGACCGGGCCGCGGGGGCGTTGACCCCCGGAACTCTCTCCAGGTAAACTCCAGGAACATCCCCTGGGAATAAATGTTGACATGGTGACATGGTGAATACACAAAATGTTCTATGCTCATGCCAATATCAATTATAAGGCTTATTTACCTATCACAATTGATCTAATATGACATAAGGTGATATAATAATAGCATAGAAACATAAAAAGTATGCCAGAACAAATAATATATAGCATAATATGATGCCTGAGAGGAAAGAAACTTTATGGACCAAGCAGTCTGAAGGCCATATACCCAGAGAGAAAATGGAGGTTGACGATGGCTAACTGTAATAAACACTTGTAGGTTATGGAAAAAGTGTAGAAAAAGCAAATTTTTCAGGGGGAAAAAGTATTTCCCCGCATACCTGGGCAGCCGAGCGTATCAGCCATTATCTCAGAAGTAAGTTATTTACCTATTTGGGAGCAGTCCATCATTATTTATGAACGAATTGACCTGATTTTCACATCAAACATAAAAAAATTGATTGCTTTACAAGATGTCGTGTTCCATTTTGAAGTATCTCAAATATTTTCAGATTTGTATGGGCAACAAGGCCGATATCTTCCTAAATGTCAAAAAACTTATTAACTTTATTTTTTTAGAATGAAGATAAGGTTTATTATAGAATTGGTACTTGAGCAATGATGGAATTAGAAGTGTTCTCTCAGCAGCAAGTGTCAAAAGCACTTTTCCAAGTACCACTTTGTAGGGGTCTGCTGCCAAATGTAATTTTTAGTAAATTTTGCTTTTTTCATTTGCTTTTTGGCCAATTTTTCTGAAACTTCATCAAAGCACCCCTGGCTGCCTTCAAGAGAGAGCTGGACAGATACCTAAAGTCAGTGCCGGATCAGCCGGGCTGTGGCTCGCACGTTGGACTGCGTGCGGCCAGCAGTAACAGCCTAGTTGATCAGGCCCTGATCCATCGGGAGGCCTGGTCATGGACCGGGCCGCGGGGGCGTTGATCCCCGGAATAACCTCCAGGTAAGCATGGTCGATATAAGCTTCTAATATTACACCAAAAATAGCCTCGAAAATTTAGGCCAAAATGCTCCCATAAGCCGTATAGGTAAGGCTTGGCAAGGAGTGACTTCCAGGACTTTGAACTCTTCTTGGAGACAATTGTGGCCAGACTGTGTCCTCAAGAAGGATTTTGAAGGGTTTGAGGTGCAAACTTTTGTGGAGAAATATCACCCTGACCAAGCTGAACAAGCCATATCTGCAACATGTTCAGTGACAAAACCTTGTCCCATTTTAGGGAAATCTTAAAGAGATGCCAGAAACAGAACCCTCTGGACAGTTATTTTGTGCGACAGGGGTCCAGTGACTCTCAAGCTGGTCCTAGTGGCATTAAAAGACAAAGAAAGGAAGTAATTCCAGAGAGGGACTTGTTACCTAAAGTCCTTATGGAGGGGGATTCCCTTTCCAAAAAATAATCCACCCTCCCTCTCTCTTCCTCCCTGTCTTCCATAAGCCAACAAGTCTTCAGTAAAGGTATGTAATAGTGATTTAAATTTTCATAATTTATTTTATTTAGTTTTCATTGTTTTGTGCATGTAAAACTATAATTAATCTTTAAAATTTTTTTTTTTTTTAATATTTTTGGGTGTCTGGAAAGGATTAATTGTATTTACATTAATTCTATGGGAAATATTGCTTCGAATTTAGGCTGTTTCGAATTTAGGCCGTTTCGAATTTAGTCCAACCTTCTGGAACAGATTACGGCTGAAAAACGAGGTTCCACCGTATTTGGTCTGTCAACATAGGTGTTCTTCAGGACAGTACTCTTTGCCCTTTGCTTTTTGTCTACCTTAATGATATTCTTTACACCTCTTGAGATGCTTTAACCAATTCTGTTTGCAGAAAACATCTTTTTTCAGATGCATTTCTTGTTGTCCTCAAGAACTCAGTTAATGACTAGCTTGTAAAGATATCCACCTGAATGACAACAAACAAACTCACATTCAGTGTAGATAAGACATTCTATATACTGTTTGGGAAGAAAGGTAAGAATATTTCCTTGAACATAAATAATACATGTATTGAAACATAAGATGAGGGAAAATTCCTAGGTATACACCTTCGCACCAAACTGAAATTTAATACACATTCGAAACATTTATAAGAAAATTTCCAGAGCAGTGGGCATACTCTCAAAAATATGCTACCTTCCTTGCCCTCCCCCCTCTTCCTTCCCTCTGGGGAGGTTCCTTGACACTGTTGAGGGCTCTTGATCCAAAGAATTGGATCTGTTTTCTCCAGTTTTCGTTTGATCAAAACAGGCACTGTATGACCACTGTAGGTTTAGCATTCCCCCACCATGAAAGTATTACAAATAATTCTCTTTCTTGGAAGCAGGCTCACCTGTTTTGGTAAGTGTGAAGGGACTTTTATAAATAAAAAACAAAATACCATAGGTGAGGTAAGGGTAGATTAGAGAGTGGGATAGTGTAAGTAGTGCTGTTTGGGGTATAGGTGGTCCTTGCTTTACAGCACCTTGCTAATGCAGAGGTTTTCAATTATACCTATTGTTCACCAGATAGAGTAAACATGTTATCAGTCTTTTATATGCATTTGAAAGTGAAAAAAAAACATAATGTTTCACTTACAGCAATATTTGCTTTACAGTAATAGCCCAGAACCTGACCTGCTGTATAAGAGGGGCCCTCCTATACATAAAACTGTATCTTGGAAAGTATGCCTACTGTTCTGGAAACCTTCTTGGCTATATGTTGGATGTGAGTCTGAAATTTAAGATTGCAGTCAAAGGGAAGACCTAAAAAATTGTCCTCAGTGTCTTGAAATTGGAGAACCATATTTGTGTCAGAACAAAGCTTGGCTATGAAATCACAAGATCTACTCTAATTTGTAATTATCACAACATAAAAACTACATAAATAAAAAAAAAATGAAATAAGTTATATTTGTAACATTTCTGCAAGAGGTAGGACTCCATGTTGCCATCATGTGAGCATCCAATGCCAATTTTGCAGCCTCATATTTCTTTAAGTACTGACCCTAAAATTTTTTTGGGGTCTTGTTACACACAGAAAATTAACCTCTTTTTGTCAAAAAAAAAAATCAAAATATTCGGAGCATTAGCAGAGATTTGCTGATCAGTGCTTTGACAGTTAAAGGGTTAAATCCTAAATGCATTTACCCAGCTTAACAATAACGAACACTTCTTGATTTAATGAACTTTGTTTCTAGATATTGACCAGCCACAGATTTTGTTTGTTAAATCTGAATTCCATTAAATCAGGGTCCATTAAATTAAGATTTTACTGTATGTATATTTTTTTTTTATTACCACACTGGCCAATTCCCATCAAGGCAGGGTGGCCCAAAAAAGAAAAGCTTTCACCATCATTCACTCCATCACTGTCTTGCCAGAAGGGTGCTTTACACTAGTTTTTAAACTGCAACATTAACACCCCTCCTTCAGAGTGCAGGCACTGTACTTCCCATCTCCAGGACTCAAGTCCAGCCTGCCGGTTTCCCTGAATCCCTTCATAAATGTTACTTTTCTCACACTCCAACAGCACGTCAAGTATTAAAAACCATTTGTCTCCATTCACTCCTATCAAACATGCTCACGCATGCCCGCTGGAAGTCCAAGCCCCTCGCACACAAAACCTCCTTTACCCCCTCCCTCCAACCTTTCCTAGGCCGACCCCTACCCCGCCTTCCTTCCACTACAGACTGATACACTCTTGAAGTCATTCTGTTTCACTCCATTCTCTCTACATGTCCGAACCACCTCAACAACCCTTCCTCAGCCCTCTGGACAACAGTTTTGGCAATCCCACACCTCCTCCTAACTTCCAAACTACGAATTCTCTGCATTATATTCACACCACACATTGCCCTCAGACATGACATCTCCACTGCCTCCAGCCTTCATCACCCATGCTTCACACCCATATAAGAGCGTTGGTAAAACTATACTCTCATACATTCCCCTCTTTGCCTCCAAGGACAAAGTTCTTTGTCTCCACAGACTCCTAAGTGCACCGCTCACCTTTTTCCCCTCATCAATTCTATGATTCACCTCATCTTTCATAGACCCATCTGCTGACACGTCCACTCCCAAATATCTGAATACATTCACCTCCTCCATACTCTCTCCCTCCAATCTGATATACAATCTTTCATCACCTAATCTTTTTGTTATCCTCATAACCTTACTCTTTCCTGTATTCACTTTCAGTTTTCTTCTTTTACATACCCTACCAAATTCATCCACCAACCTATGCAACTTTTCTTCAGAATCTCCCAAGAGCACAGTGTCATCAGCAAAGAGCAACTGTGGCAACTCCCACTTTATGTGTGATTCTTTAACTTTTAACTCCATGCCTCTTGCCAAGACACTCACATTTACTTCTCTTACAACCCCATCTATAAATATATTAAACAACCATGGTGACATCACACATCCTTGTCTAAGGCCTACTTTTACTGAGAAATAATCTCCCTCTTTCCTACATACTCTAGCTTGAGCCTCACTATCCTCGTAAAAACTCTTCACTGCTTTCAGTAACCTACCTCCTACACCATACACCTGCAACATCTGCCTCATTGCAGATGTATATATATTATATATATATATATATATATATATATATATATATATATATATATATATATATATATATATATATATATATATATATATATATATATATATATATTTTATTATTATCACACCGGCCGATTCCCACCAAGGCAGGGTGGCCCGAAAAAGAAAAACTTTCACCATCATTCACTCCATCACTGTCTTGCCAGAAGGGTGCTTTACACTACAGTTTTTGAACTGCAACATTAACACCCCTCCTTCAGAGTGCAGGCACTGTACTTCCCACCTCCAGGACTCAAGTCCGGCCTGCCGGTTTCCCTGAATCCCTTCATAAATGTTACTTTGCTCACACTCCAACAGCACGTCAAGTATTAAAAACCATTTGTCTCCATTCACTCCTATCAAACACGCTCATGCATGCCTGCTGGAAGTCCAAGCCCCTCGCACACAAAACCTCCTTTACCCCCTCCCTCCAACCCTTCCTAGGCCGACCCCTACCCCGCCTTCCTTCCACTACAGACTGATACACTCTTGAAGTCATTCTGTTTCGCTCCATTCTCTCTACATGTCCGAACCACCTCAACAACCCTTCCTCAGCCCTCTGGACAACAGTTTTGGTAATCCCGCACCTCCTCCTAACTTCCAAACTACGAATTCTCTGCATTATATTCACACCACACATTGCCCTCAGACATGACATCTCCACTGCCTCCAGCCTTCTCCTCGCTGCAACATGCATCACCCACGCTTCACACCCATATAAGAGCGTTGGTAAAACTATACTCTCATACATTCCCCTCTTTGCCTCCAAGGACAAAGTTCTTTGTCTCCACAGACTCCTAAGTGCACCACTCACTCTTTTTCCCTCATCAATTCTATGATTCACCTCATCTTTCATAGACCCATCCGCTGACACGTCCACTCCCAAATATCTGAATACGTTCACCTCCTCCATACTCTCTCCCTCCAATCTGATATTCAATCTTTCATCACCTAATCTTTTTGTTATCCTCATAACCTTACTCTTTCCTGTATTCACCTTTAATTTTCTTCTTTTGCACACCCTACCAAATTCATCCACCAATCTCTGCAACTTCTCTTCAGAATCTCCCAAGAGCACAGTGTCATCAGCAAAGAGCAGCTGTGACAACTCCCACTTTGTGTGTGATTCTTTATCTTTTAACTCCACGCCTCTTGCCAAGACCCTCGCATTTACTTCTCTTACAACCCCATCTATAAATATATTAAACAACCACGGTGACATCACACATCCTTGTCTAAGGCCTACTTTTACTGGGAAAAAATTTCCCTCTTTCCTACATACTCTAACTTGAGCCTCACTATCCTCGTAAAAACTCTTCACTGCTTTCAGTAACCTACCTCCTACACCATACACTTGCAACATCTGCCACATTGCCCCCCTATCCACCCTGTCATACGCCTTTTCCAAATCCATAAATGCCACAAAGACCTCTTTAGCCTTATCTAAATACTGTTCACTTATATGTTTCACTGTAAACACCTGGTCCACACACCCCCTACCTTTCCTAAAGCCTCCTTGTTCATCTGCTATCCTATTCACCGTCTTACTCTTAATTCTTTCAATTTATATATATATATATTATATATATATATATATATAATATATATATATATATATATATATATATAATATATATATATATATATATATATATATATATATATATATATATATATAAATATATATATATATATATATATATATATATATATATATATATATATATAAATATATATAAATAAAGTAACCTACTCTCATACAAGGTTGACCCTCAGGTTCGCAACAGTGAGCTGGAAGCAGGCAGCGCGGGGCTCATTATGGAAAACCGGCCAACCAGCCTCCCAGCTAAAACAGCATATGAACAACTCAAGCACAAACAGGAGTACCAACAAATGGTTTCTGCAGCCAAAAAGAAAGGTTAGTGGAGTATAATTCATACATCTGTTAATACAGTATTACAGCACTTGTACAAATTTAACTATGATTTATTGATCGTGTTGAAAGCATGTACTATAGTAAAAGTCTGATAAAATGGACTAACAAGGGGTAAGAGTGTCCATTTTACCAAAAGTTTCATTATATTGAATGTTTCAATTAAGCAGATATAGTCTGTTTAATTAGTCAACTAACTGGATGTGGGCAAACACCCAATAAAACATAATAAGTCCACTGTATTGATGGACTAATGGACATACTAAGAATAAACAAGAATACAATACAGCCTCTCCTCACTTAGCGATGTACTCGTTTACTGATGCCTCAGACTTAGGACAGGCTCTATGACCAGTTTTCATACCTAAATAATGTACAGTGGAAACTTTACTTATGAGTGTCCCAACATACGAGTTTTTTGAGATACGAGGCGTCCCTGGGTTGATTTTTTGCTCTGAGAGTTACGAGCCAGCTTCCCGTTTCCCCATCAATGCAAAACTCGGACACCTTGCTTGTTTATCTATGATTTCATGCTTTAATTCCATGGAAATCATTCTTTTTTTCTTCGTAGCGCTGTCCTTTACACTTACTTTCTTAGGACCCATGGTTAGAAAAACAAAATTTGGCCAAATGACTGTCAAAAATGTAAGTAAAGCAGGAGAGAACTGCTCCCACAGTGAGGTAAACAGTGCACTGAGTTGGCAGCATTCCTTATAATAATAATAATAATAATAATAATAATAATAATAATAATAATAATAATAATAATAATAATTATTATTATTATTATTATTATTATTATTATTATTATTATTATTATTATTATTATTATTATTATTATTATTATTATTATTATTATTATTATTAATTTAGGTAACTAGAGCACAGACCCAATTCCCTAGATCAAGAGCCCCTCACCAGGGTCAAGGTTCGTTGATGCTGGTGAGGGGCTCTTGATCTAGGGAATTGGATCTGTGCTCCAGTTACCTAAATTAATAATAATAATAATAATAATAATAATAATAATATTATAATAGAGTTTCAGTTCCCTAAATTAATAATAATAATAATAATAATACGTAATACATAATATGTACGCAATGATAATTCAGAATGTTGCCGCTAGTTGGCACAGCTGATGCCAAAACATCTGGTGAGCAGTACATATGTTTACATCACTGTAGGAGCACTTCTTTCATCCTTGCTTGCATCTTTTTTTAGTCATTTGGCCAAATTTCTTTTTTCTAACCATGGGGCCTAAGAAAATATGTGCAAAGGACATTGCTGAGAAGAAAAAGATGATGATTTCCATGGACTTAGCCAGGCAATACCAGCTTAGTACATCGATGTAGATACTAAAGCTGTATCAGATAAGTTCAGTGATTAAAAAAAATTGTATCAGTTAAGTTCAGCAATTAAACAAAACAATGTTGTTGTTGGAGGTTACAGGGCCACTGACATTATACGTCGCAGCCTCAACTTCCCTCACCATCAACCTCCCCCACCTTCAACCTCCCCCATCCTGAGCCTCCCCTGCCCTCAGCCTCCCCCACCATCTCTGCTCCAGGTGTATAAGTAGTGTATTATGATTTATTATGTTTTTACATACGATATTTCTGCAGTTAGCCTCACAAATACTTTGTTTTCTCTTACAATAAGAGCATGGGAAGATATTATAGTTAAAGTTACACAGCAAATGGTGGATGCTTCTGCCGCTGCCTCTGCCACCATATTATGGCCTATTTTATTCATTCTAGAGTATGTATCATGTTTCTGTGTTAATTATATTGTTTATTATGTCATGTTAGATGAATTGTGATAGATAAATAAGCCATACAGTTGATATTAGTGTCATATTCAAGTATTTTGTCATGTCTCCAGAGTGTAGGAACAGATTAATGGCTTTTCAGTTAATTTAAATGAGGGAAAATTGATTTGATATACAAGTAAATTGAGTTACGAGCTAGGTCACAGAACGAAGTAAGTAAGTCAAGGTTCCACTGTATATTAGAGCTGATTTTCTCTATTCTGTTTATTTCAGTATACAGTGGACCCTCGTTTTTCGTAATTAATCCATTGCAGAAAGTGTGACTAGTATTTCCAAAATTGGCGATTTTCGAAACCATTTTCCCCATAAGAAGTAAAGTAAATACAATTAATCCATTCCATACACCCAGAAATATTAAACCAAAAAATTTTTTTTACATGAAATATATATGTGGTACATAAACAATACAATGGGACATGATGAATGAAACATTAACAGCATAACACTTACCTTTATTGGTGGTTCTTCTTAGTGTATGGAAGACTGGAGGAGGAGAGAGATTGGATTATTTACTGTTTGGAAGGGGAATCTCCTTCCATCAACACCTCAGGTACCAAGTCCTTTTCTGGGGTTACTTCTCTTCTCTGTGTCTTAATGCCACTAGGACCAGCTTGAGAGTCACTGGAGTCCTGTCTCGCAAAACAAGTGTCCAGAGAGCTCTGTTTCTGGCGTCTCTTTAAAACTTCCCTAAAATGGGCCAAGACTTTGTCACTGTACAAGTTGCCGATATGACTTGCAACAGCCGTGTCAGGGTGATGTTTCTCCATAAATCTTTCCATCCTACCCCACATTTCAAAAATCTCTTTAATTTCTGAAGAAGGCAACTTCTTCCATCTCTCTTCCTCCTCCTCTGCAGTAATATTCTGAGCTGTGGTCTGTTGCTGTTCCAGCTGAAGCTCTTGCAGCTCCTCAGTGGTTAGCTCTTCGTTGTGGTCCTCTACCAACTCTTCCACATCCTCCAAACTCACATCCAACCCAATGGAACTCCCCAATGCCACATTAAATTCCACAACTGCCATAGGCTCATCAGGGTCAGCCCCAAACCCTTCAAAATCTCTCTTGTGGACACAGTCTGACCACAATTTTCTCCAAGCAGAGTTCAAAGTCCTGGTAGTCACTCCCTCCCAAGCCTTACCTATAAGGCTTATGCAATGGAGGATACTGAAGTGTTCTTTCCAAAACTCTCTTAGGGTCAAGTGAGTGTCTGAGGTCACATTCAAGCACCTTTGAAACATTGCTTTGGTGTAGAGTTTTTTAAAGTTTGAAATGACCTGCTGGTCCATGGGCTGGAGGAGAGGAGTGGTATTAGGGGGCAAGAACTTTACTGTGATGAACCCATACTCCTCCAGAATTAGGTCATCCAAGTTTGGAGGATGAGCAGGTACAACAAACATTGTCCTATAAAAACGAAACAGATCACAAACAAACGGCTTGGTTGCCCATGGCTAACCAGCACCATTCTGAAATCCATTGATAAGAAACACCAATATGAAAAGCAATATAGACAGGGCTTAATACACAAAGATATTCTTAAACACTATTCATCAGTCCTCACCAAAGTAATAAAGAAAGCCAAACAACTATACTACTCCAGTAGATTCACTGACACAAGAGGAGATATAAAAAAGACCTGGAAAACACTCAGATTCTAGGGACCCACAAACTGAAAAAAACCAAGAATATTGCCCTAACTAAACCTAATGAAACACCACTGCATCCCACTGACACAGCTAACAAGATAAATGACTTCTTCTCAACCATAGGTTCTAATCTCGCCAATAAAATCCCATGCACCAATGCCCATGCCGGGGACTACCTAGATGGGAATTTCCCAAATTCCTTCTATCTTGCTCCAACTGAGCCCATGGAAGTCACCGAGATTATAAAGTCACTTAAAAATAACTCAGGGAATCTGTCTCATGTCCCACCATTATTGTACAAGAGAGCGGCCCATGTCCTCTCGCATGCTATCTCATTACTTTTTAACAAGTCACTAGAAACTAGCACCTTCCCGAAACTACTCAAGACGGCAAGGGTTACACCAATACATAAAGGTGGTGACCCTACAGATTTAAACAACTATAGGCCAATATCAAACTTACCATTGCTATCCAAAATCTTTGAGAAACTCGTGCACAGGAGACTATATTCATTTATTTCAGCACAAAACATACTCAACCCCTGCCAATTTGGATTCAGGAAAAATAAAAGCACTAACGATGCAATCATAAAAATGCTAGATCTGCTTTACACAGCATTGGAAAATAAGGAATATCCACTAGGAATTTTTATTGACCTAAGAAAAGCTTTTGACACAGTAGACCACGGCATCCTACTCCACAAACTTGACCATTATGGTATAAGAGGCCATGCGCTTGCATATTTCAAATCTTACCTTACTAATAGGTATCAGTATGTCACCATTAAAGACACAGCATCAACAACACAGCCACTTGATACTGGAGTTCCGCAGGGAAGTGTCCTTGGTCCCCTGCTCTTCCTCATATACATCAGTGATCTTCCAAACATATCTCAACACCTGAACCCCATTCTCTTTGCTGACGACACGACTTATGTCATCTCTCACCCTAATCTTGCCACCCTCAACACCATTGTTAATGAGGAGCTGATCAAAATATCGACTTGGATGACAGCCAATAAACTTACGCTTAACACTGAGAAAACCTACTACATTATGTTTGGTAGCAGAGCAGGAGATGCGCAAATTAACATTAAGATCGACAACACTAATTGCCAGGCATAATGAGGGCAAATTCCTAGGCCTATACCTTGACAACAACCTGAACTTCAGCACCCATATCCAACACATAACCAAAAAAGTATCCAAAACTGTTGGGATCCTCTCCAAGATACGATACTACGTGCCGCAAACTGCCCTTCTCACACTATACCATTCACTTATATATCCATACCTCACCTATGCTATCTGTGCTTGGGGTTCAACTGCATCAACACACCTAAAGCCAATAATAACCCAACAAAAAGCCGCAGTAAGAATAATCACTAAATCCCATCCCTGGCAACACACCCCCCCACTCTTCATAGATCTAAACTTACTCCCTGTTCAGTACATCCACACTTACTACTGTGCAATCTACATCTACAGGACCTTAAATTCCAATATTAACCTTGACCTAAAACGCTTTCTTGATAGTTGCGACAGAACCCACAGGCTCAACACCAGACACAAACATCTCTATGACATTCCCCGTGTCCGACTAAACCTTTACAAAAATTCAATGTATGTCAAAGGCCCTAAAATCTGGAACACCCTACCTGAAAATTCTAAAACTGCAGACACATTCATCACCTTCAAAACTACCATCAGAAAACATCTTATCTCCCTGATACACTCTGTCAACTAATTACACGAATACCACCTGGTGGTTAACACTTACACTCACTCACCCATTTGACCATAAACAGGAATATCAATCTCAATCTCAAAATAATGAATCTTAACTAGTCATAAGTTGCCCTGTGATACTCCAATATTGAAACTATGTATAGTGCCAAAACAAAAGCATTCACATTGCTAAACTCACAAACTAGTATTTAGTCACTTAGCCATAATACCAACTTACCTCATAATTTGTAATATTTTAAAATAAAGAATTAAACTAAGTCTGCCCGAAATGCCTAGCCATGCTAGGCGTTCTAGTGGTACACTCTGTAATTATTAGCAGGAGGCACTTGAGATCCAATTTCTTTTCCAGGAGGTAATTCTTCACACTGGGGCCAAACACTTCATTGAACCACTCAATGAAAATTTCCCTCTTGATTCATACCGTATTATTAGCTTTCCAAAACACACACAATTTACTCTTCATAACATTGTTTTTCTTGAACACTCTGGGATTTTCAGAATGATACACTAGTAACGGCTTCACTTTGAAATCCCCACTAGCATTACTACAAAACATTAGCATCAGCCTGTCTTTCATAGGCTTATGTCCTGGCAGTCTCTTTTCTTCCTTAGTAATGTTGGTCCTCTTTGGCATTTTCTTCCAAAAGAGGCCTGTTTCGTCACAATTGAACACTCATTGTGGTTTTAATTGTTCAATCTGTATGTACTCCTTGAATTCATTTACGAATTTTGTAGCTGCAATTTTGTCCAAACTTTCAGCATCGTTATGCCTTATCACACTGTGTATGCCACTACGGTTCTTAAATATCTCAAACCAGCATTTGCTGGCCTTAAATTCACAAATATCAGTACTAGTTGCAGGCAATTTCTTTACGAGATCATCATGCAACTGCCTAGCCTTTTTACAAATAAGCAGCTGCATAAGACTAACTTCTCAACATCTTCGAGTTCTGGCGATCTCATTTTTGTCAGCATATTTACCCTCTTTGCAACAACAGCTTCCATGATTTCCATTTTTTTGGCCACGATGGAAGCTATGGTTGTATGGGGTTTCTTATACATCCTGGCCAGTTCAGCCACACATATGCCACTTTCATATTGTTCAATGAAGTTTTTCTTGAATTCAATTGTATTTCTCACCTTTACCAAAGGCATGGCACTAGGAGCTTTCTTTGGAGCCATGGTAGCTTATTTAGCAATTGCAAGCACTGAAATGAATGGAATACAGTGGAACCTCAAAAATCGAACGTATCACATATCAAACGTTTCGAAAATAGGACCATTTTTTCGGACAAACTATGTCCCTATTATCGAACGCGCCCCTATTTTTGGACCGCCAGGTACGGGACCTGTCTGCCACCCGCTCTGTCCGTGTCCCCACGCAGGCGCCGTGAGCAGTCTAGCTTTGTTTATGCTTGAGTGAACACTAACCTGCGCTCTCATTCACGCATTTTACGATTATTTCGTTGTGTTTAATGCTTGTGGGACTGTGAAATAAGCTGCCATGGGCCCAAAGAAACTTGCTAGTGGTACCCCTGTGGTAAAGAAAGTGAGAAACACCATAGATGTGAAGAAGGAAATAATACAGAAGTATGAGAGTGGTGTGAGACTTGTTGAGCTTGCCAGGATGTATGGGAAAAACAAGTCGACCATAGGTTCTATCCTGTCAAAGAAAGAACAAATCAAGGAGGCTGATGTTGCGAAAGGTGTTAATATAGGGAGTGGATGAGGTGCCTTCTTCAAAGATTAAGGGGATTTGTGCCAAGTGGAATGATGTCCAAATGTTTGTGCAGAAGTACCACCCTGAGCAAGCTGAAACAAGCCATCTTTGCAACAAGTTCAGTGACAGAACCATGTCCCATTTTAGGGAAATGTTAAAGAGGTGCCAGAAACAGAGGAGTGTGGACAGTTATTTTGTGAGACAGGGGTCCAGTGACTCTCAAGCTGGTCCTAGTGGCATTAAAAGACAGAGAAGGGAAGTAACCCCAGAGAGGGCTTTACCTGAAGTCCTCATGGAGGGAGATTCTCCTTCCAAACACTAACCCCAACTCCCTCTCTCCTCCTCCCTATCTTCCAGATGCCATCACCAATCTTCAATAAAGGTAAGTAAAAATGTAAGTAAAAATGGCCTGGTGGTTAACGCTCTCGCTTCACACGGTGAGGGCCTGGGTTCGATTCCCAGCCAGAGTAGAAACATTGGACGTGTTTCTTTCCACCTGTTGTCTATGTTCCCCATCAGTAAAATGGGTACCTGGGTGTTAGTCGACTGGTGTGGGTCGCATCCTGGGACACTGACCTAAGGAGGCCTGGTCACAGACCGGGCCGCGGGGGCGTTGACCCCCGGAACTCTCTCCAGATAAACTCTCTCTCCAGATACATAATTAAAAACTATAGTATTTGTTGTATGTAAAACTGTAATTAATCTCTATAAAATGTATTTTTTGTGTGAATATTTTTGGGTTTCTGGAACGGATTAATTGTATTTCTATTATTTCTTATGGGAAATATTGCTTCGAATTTCAGACTTTTCGAATTTAGAACTAGCTCATGGAACGGATTAAGTTCGATTTTTGAGGTTCCACTGTATTATGAAATATTTCATATGAACAAGCGAGGGGACTGTCACTCACTGGTAAACAATGCCACACTGGCTGGGAAGGGAGCACAAGGCGGCTCTGGGGCATGAGTACGCTTCTAGGACAAACGACTATTTGCAAGTCAAATGACGATTTGTGAGTCAATGTTTTGACAAACAAAAAATTATGATTTCCAAAAATTACGACTTTCGAGCCTTACGATTATCGAGGGTCCACTGTACAGTACACTATTGTATAAACATTTAAAAATATACCAGAAATGTTATAAATGGTGCAAAGGTAACATTAAAATAATATCAAATATGGTTGACACAAACTCGCTACCATTATAGTATGCTCCTCACTTAGCGATGAATTCATTTAACATTGTGATCTTAGGAACAGAACTCCATCGTCAAGTGAGGAGAGGCTGTACAATATTTAACCTGTAAATTAACCCCTTGACTGTCGCAACTCCAAATCCTGAGGTGTCTCCTGGTGTTGCAAAAATTAAAAACAAAAAAATTATTTTTTCTTATGAGATGATAGAGAATCTTTTCCCGATGGTAATACAGTGGAACCTCTACTTGCGAGCGTGTCCATGTGCGAGTTTTTCCAAATACGAGCAGTCGATGGGTCGATTTTTTGCTTCCATACGCAAGCAAAATTTCCACAAGCGAGCAGACCTCAAGGCAGGTTCCTTGACACTGGTGAGGGACTCTTGCTCTTGATCTCGGGAATTGTATCTCATTTGTTTGTTGGACTATCTTATTGAAACTTGGGCAGTGTATGATGGAAAGATGCTTCTTAATGTACACCAAAAATGAAAGAAATCTAAGCATAAATAATGGAGTTCATTTCTCAGCAATTAGCCACCCCTTAGTGGTAATTTTGAATGTTTTTTTATGGTTGTATTCTCGTTTTATTGGTCTCATTTGATAGAATGGAAGATATATTACAGAAATAGATATGATTTTGATTGCTTTCATGACGAAAAGTGCCTTGAAATTGAGCTCAACCTAGGAGAAATGGTCCATTGCTTGGGTTGACATATTTATACAATTATTGCAATAAGGAATAACAGTAAATCTTATATTTTTTGTGTGAATAAAAATTACAAATAATTTATATAATAATAATAATAATAATAATAATAATAATAATAATAATAATAATAATAATAATAATAATAATACAGTGGACCCCCGCATAACGATTACCTCCGAATGCGACCAATTATGTAAGTGTATTTATGTAAGTGTGTTTGTACGTGTATGTTTGGGGGTCTGAAATGGACTAATCTACTTCACAATATTTCTTATGGGAACAAATTCGGTCAGTACTGGCACCTGAACATACTTCTGGAGTGAAAAAATATCGTTAACCGGGGGTCCACTGTAATAATAATAATAATAATAATAATAATAATAATAATAATAATAATAATAATAATAATAATAACAACAATAATAATATGTATAATAATAATATGACTAATAACAATATGTATAATAATAATAATAATAGTACAGTGGACCCCCGCATAGCGAACGCCTTGCATAGCGAACAATCCGCATAGCGAACGCTTTGTTCGCTGAAATTTTGCCCCGCATAGTAGACAAAAACCCGCTCAGCGAACTTCGTCCGAGACGCGTCCAATGTGGGCCCTCAGCCAGCCTCACATGTGCCGCCCGTCCCATTGTTTACCAGCTAGCCTCCGCGGTAACATTCAAGCATACACTCGGAATATTTCGTATTATTACAGTGTTTTCGGTGCTGTTTCTGGAAAATAAGTGACCATGGGCCCCAAGAAAGCTTCTAGTGCCAACCCTGTGGTAAAAAGGGTGAGAATTAGTATGGAAATTAAGAAAGATTTTGAAGGGTTTGGGGCTAACCCTGAGAAGCCTATGCCAGTTGTGGAATCCATTGTGCCTACTTCAAAAATTAAGGAAATGTGTGCACAGTGGGTTGAACTGCAAACCTTTATGGATGAAAATCACCCTGACACAGCTGTTGCAAGCCGTGCTGGTGACTATTTCAATGACAATGTTATGGCCCATTTTAGGAAAGTCTTGAAGGAACGGGAGGTACAGAGCTCTATGGACAGATTTGTTGTGCGACAGAGGTCCAGTGACTCTCAAGCTGGTCCTAGTGGCATTAAAAGAAGAAGGGAAGTAACCCCAGAAAAGGACTTGCTACCTCAAGTCCTAATGGAAGGGGATTCCCCTTCTAAACAGTAAGAAGATAATGCTCTCCCCTCCTCCCATCCCATCAATCATCACCAGATCTTCAATAAAAGTAAGTGTCATGTAATTGTGCATGCCTTTTTCAGTTTGTGTGTACTAAAATTAACATTTTTTTGTGGTAAAAAATTTTTTTTTTCATACTTTTGGGTGTCTTGCACGGATTAATTTTATTTCCATTATTTCTTATGGGGAAAATTAATTCGCATAGCGAACATTTCGCATAACGACCAGCCCTCTTGCATGGATTAAGTTCGCTATGCGGGGGTCCACTGTATAATACAATAATAATAATAATAATAATAATAATAATAAAACATATATAATAATAAAGTACTACATATAATAATTATAATAATAGACGGCTTCAAAAGGCCGTCACTAGATGGCAGTGTTTACCACAACAAAGAGGGAGCGGTTGTGGCCGCCTCCACCTGTTACATAATGACATATTTTATTCATTCTAGAGTATACAGTGGACCCCCGCATAGCGAACTTAATCCGTGCAAGAGGGCTGGTCGTTATGCGAAATGGTCGCTATGCGAATTAATTTTCCCCATAAGAAATAATGGAAATAAAATTAATCCGTGCAAGACACCCAAAAGTATGAAAAAAAAATTTTTTTACCACAAAAAAATGTTAATTTTAGTACACACAAACTGAAAAAGGCATGCACAATTACATGACACTTACTTTTATTGAAGATCTGGTGATGATTGATGGGATGGGAGGAGGGGAGAGCATTATCTTCTTACTGTTTAGAAGGGGAATCCCCTTCCATTAGGACTTGAGGTAGCAAGTCCTTTTCTGGGGTTACTTCCCTTCTTCTTTTAATGCCACTAGGACCAGCTTGAGAGTCACTGGACCTCTGTCGCACAACAAATCTGTCCATAGAGCTCTGTACCTCCCGTTCCTTCAAGACTTTCCTAAAATGGGCCATAACATTGTCATTGAAATAGTCACCAGCACGGCTTGCAACAGCTGTGTCAGGGTGATTTTCATCCATAAAGGTTTGCAGTTCAACCCACTGTGCACACATTTCCTTAATTTTTGAAGTAGGCACAATGGATTCCACAACTGGCATAGGCTTCTCAGGGTTAGCCCCAAACCCTTCAAAATCTTTCTTAATTTCCATACTAATTCTCACCCTTTTTACCACAGGGTTGGCACTAGAAGCTTTCTTGGGGCCCATGGTCACTTATTTTCCAGAAACAGCACCGAAAACACTGTAATAATACGAAATATTCCGAGTGTATGCTTGAATGTTACCGCGGAGGCTAGCTGGTAAACAATGGGACGGGCGGCACATGTGAGGCTGGCTGAGGGCCCACATTGGACGCGTCTCGGACGAAGTTCGCTGAGCGGGTTTTTGTCTACTATGCGGGGCAAAATTTCAGCGAACAAAGCGTTCGCTATGCGGATTGTTCGCTATGCAAGGCGTTCGCTATGCGGGGGTCCACTGTATATCGTGTTTCTGTGCTATTTATATTGTCTGTTATGTCATATTAGATGAACCGTGATATATAAATAAACCGTATAGATGATATTAGCGAAATTATTCATGAAGTATTTTACTCGGTCTCCAGACAAACTCTCGTCCACCGCCGACACTGCCCATACCACTACATGAATGACATATTTTATTCATTTTAGAGTATGTATCAGGTTTCTATGTTATTTATATTGTTTATTATGTCATATTAGTTGAAGTGAGATAGATAAATAAGCCGTAGAGTTGATATTAGCGAAATTATTGAAGTACAGAATTCCACTGGAACAGATTACTGTAATTGCATTTCAATTAATTTAAATGAGGAAAATTGATTCTGCAAATGAGCAAATCCAGTTGCGAGCAAGGTCATGGAACGGATTAAACTTGCAAGTAGAGGTTCCACTGTAACACCAAAAGTATGAAATTTGATGGAAAGCTTACGGAATTACGCTCTCGCGAAGTTAGCGGCCTCAGCAATATTAACGAATCGGCGATTTCCCCCACTTTGAGCCCTATTTTCGGCTAATTTCATTGTTCCAGTCGACCAAACTCATAACTATTTCTTTAGAACTCCATTTGTTCTATTGACTGAGTACAAGAAACTGCCCATTTACTGATTTCAACTACCCAGTAAAGTGGTCAGAAAGTGGCAATTTGGCCAATTTCACGAAAGTTAAATATGCCAATTTCCAAATAGGGTCCAGAATGAACAATGCAGACATTCCTGACTCTAAAATAACATTTTTCTTTGTTCATCAGTCACGTCTCCAGGCCCCTCTGATATTACTCTTGCTTTCTATTTTGAATTTTTATTCAAACAAAAAATAGAAGATTTGTTATGCAGACTACTGCAATATTGTAATAATTGTATAAATGTCAACCCATTCATGACTGCATATTAGAATGGCTAGTTGGACATTTATTGGATAATGACATCATTTGTTTACTTTTGAACATTGGCAAAAATCAAACATTTCCCGTACTTTGAGCTCCATTTCAAGGTTCTTTTTATAGTAAAAGCAATCAAAATCATCTCTATTTCTATAACATGTTCTCCATTCTATCAAATGAGACCAAGAAAACGAGAATACAACCATAAATACTATACGAAAATAGACCACAAAGTCGGCATTTTAACCCTTAAACGGTCCAAACGTATATATATGTTCACTCGCGCAGCGCCCCGAATATTTTGAAAAAAAAAAAAGTTTTTTTTTTATAGAAAAAAGAGCACATTTTTTTAAGTATTGTAGAATAAAAAAAAAATTTAGGGTCAGTACTTACTGAGATGAGGCCGAGAAGTTGGCACTGGATGCTCATGTGACAGCAACATCGAGTCCTGCTGCTTGCAGAAGTGTTGCCGATATACCTTTTTTTCTATTTTTCATATTTATGTAATTTTTATGTTCTGATAATTACAGTTTGTAGTAGTTCTTGTCATTTTATAACCAATCTTTGTTCTGACACTAGTACAGTGGACCCCCGCATACCGTTGGCATCACATAACGTTAAATCCGCATACCGATACATTTTATCGCTAAGATTTTGCCTCGCATACTGCTAAAAAACCCGCTCAACGCTATTCGTCCGAGACGCGTCTAATGTGCGGCCTGAGCCAGCCTCACATGTTCCGCCGGTGGCATTGTTTACCAGCCAGCCTCCGCGGTAACATCCAAGCATACAGTCGGAACATTTTGTATTATTACAGTGTTTTTGGTGATTTTATCTGCAAAATAAGTGACCATGGGCCCCAAGAAAGCTTCTAGTGCCAACCCTACAGCAATAAGGGTGAGAATTACTATAGAGATGAAGAAAGAGATCATTGATAAGTATGAAAGTGGAGTGCGTGTCTCCGAGCTGGCCAGGTTGTATAGTAAACCCCAATCAACCATCGCTGCTATTGTGTCCAACAAAACGGCAATCAAGGAAGCTGTTCTTGCCAAAAGTTCAACTGTGTTTTCGAAACAGAGATCGCAAGTGATGGAAGATGTTGAGAGACTCTTATTGGTATGGATAAATGAAAAACAGATAGCAGGAGATAGCATCTCTGAAGTGACCATAAGTGTAAAGGCTAGGAAGTTGCATGAGGATTTAATTAAAAAAATGCCTGCAACTAGTGATGATGTGAGTGAATTTAAGGCCAGCAAAGGTTGGTTTGAGAGATTTAAGAAGCATAGTGGCATACATAGTGTGATAAGGCATGGTGAGGCTGCCAGTTCGGACCACAAAGCAGCTGAAAAATATGTGCAGGAATTCAAGGAGTACATAGACAGTGAAGGACTGAAACCTGAACAAGTGTTTAATTGTGATGAAACAGGCCTGTTTTGGAAGAAAATGCCAAGCAGGACCTACATTACTCAGGAGGAAAAGGCACTCCCAGGACATAAGCCTATGAAAGACAGGCTTACTCTGTTGATGTGTTCCAATGCTAGTGGTGATTGCAAAGTGAAGCCTTTATTAGTGTATCACTCAGAAACTCCCAGAATGTTCAGGCAAAAGAATATCCTCAAGGCTAATTTGTGTGTGCTGTGGAGGGCAAACAGTAAGGCATGGGTCACTAGGGCCTTTTTCTATGACTGGTTACACCAAGCATTTGCCCCCAATGTGAAAGATTACCTAACTGAAAAGAAATTAGACCTTAAGTGCCTCCTGGTGTTAGACAATGCCCCTGGTCATCCTACAGACGTGGCAGAGCGACTTTATGGGGACATGAGCTTCATTAAGGTGAAGTTTTTGACCTCAGAAACTCAACTGACTCTAAGAGAGTTTTGGAGAGATCACTTTAATATCCTCAATTGTGTAAACCTTATAGGTAAGGCTTGGGAGGGAGTGACTAAGAGGACCTTGAACTCTGCTTGGAAGAAACTGTGGCCAGAATGTGTAGACCAAAGGGATTTTGAAGGGTTTGAGGCTAACCCTGGGAATCCTATGCCAGTTGAGGAATCCAATGTGGCATTGGGAAAGTCCTTGGGGTTGGAGGTTAGTGGGGATGATGTGGAAGAGTTGGTGGAGGAGGACAATGAAGAACTAACCACTGATGAGCTGCTAGATCAACTTCAACAGCAAGAGACCAGACCTGAGGAAACTGGTTCGGAGGAGGGGAGAAAGAAATTGAAGAAGTTGCCTACTTCAAAGATTAAGGAAATGTGTGGAATGTGGCTTAAAGTGCAAACCTTTTTTGATGACAATCACCCTAACACAGCTATTGCAAGCCGTGCTGGTGACTATTACACTGACATTGTTGTGAAACACTTTAGGAAAGTCATAAAGGAACGAGAGGTACAGGCCACTATGGACAGATATGTTGTGCGACAGAAGTCCAGTGACTCTGAAGCTGGTCCTAGTGGCATTAAAAGAAGAAGGGAAGTAACCCCAGAAAAGGACTTGACACCTCAAGTCTTAATGGAAGGGGATTCCCCTTCTAAACACTAGACTCTCTCCTCCCATCCCATCCCATCAATCATCACCAGATATTCAATAAAGGTAAGTGTCATGTAACTGTGCATGCCTTTTTCAGTTTGTGTGTATTAAAATTAATATTTCATGTGGTAAAATTTTTTATTTTTATACTTTGGGGTGTCTTGCATGGATTAATTTGATTTCCATTATTTCTTATGGGGAAAATTCATTCGCATAACGATAATTTCGCATAACAATGAGCTCTCAGGAATGGATTAATATCGTTATGCGGGGGTCCACTGTATTAGGTATCGAAATTGTACTCAAATTGTCACAAACACACTGACAGGTGGATATTTACACCTGCCTTAGCCATTTACTATTGTCTTGGAATATATACAAAGTATGTATCATATGTCCCAGCAATGTTTTGGATATGTAGAAGTATATAATAACAATGAGGAGGAGGAGAAGGAGGAGGAGGAGGAGGAGGAGGAGGAGAAGGAGAAGGAGAAGGAGAAGTAGTAGAAGGAAGAGGAGGAGGAGGAGGAGATGGAGGAGGAGGAGGAGGAGGAGGAGAAGGAGGAGGAGAAGAATAATACGTAATAATAATAATAGGTAATAATAAGTTCCCTTGAAGCATGAAAAACAAAGTCCACCCCTGACAGTAACATGATAAGATGAGATGATAACTGATAAGAGCTGACGTTTGATGAGCATACACATTTGATGAGCATACACGAGGGTGGGGGAGGGTGCAGCTGATAAGAAAAGATTAAAGGTGATATTTGATGAGCATCACCTTCACTTTGTTTTTGCTGGTACACAAACATGTCTGTCTATTTGTCTGTCTGTCAAGCTCCCTGTCTATCTGTCTATCCATTTAGCTCTCTGTCTCAGAGAGAGCCACAAGACTGCGTCGTCATCACGTTTACTCACATCTTCAAGCAGAGTATAGCACTTTGTCTGGATTTTTTGGGTTATCCTAGGTAATTTACACTATGTATACTTGTATTTAGCATAGACATCAATGAATTAGAGCAAAAACTTAGGATGTCATACCTCACAGAAGAAGTACAAAGGGAGCAAAGGGCCATACAGGATATTGCAAGAAACCCAAATATATTTCTATTCCTACACAAAATCCAAGCTAAGAACTACCTGTAGAATTGGACCATTACTGAGAGGAGACGTATAATGACGATGAACAGGAAATGAGTGAAATACTAAAAGAACAGTACGAGTCGGTGTTCAGTAACCCACTAAATGACAGCAAGGTAGAAAATGCAGAAATATTTTTCACTCCAGAAGAAGGCCGCACAGACCAACTAACTGACATTAGTACAAATCCCATAGATTTTGAAAAAGAAATGGAAAACATGCCCACTCACTCAGCACCTGGACCAGATTCATGGAATGCTCTATTTATAAAGAAGTGCAAAGTACCACTAGCACGAGCCCTCAGTATTCTTTGGAGAAAGAGCTTAGATCTAGGTGAAATACCGGAGGCCTTAAAGAGTGCAGACATAGCTCCTTTGCACAAGGGAGGCAGTAGAGCACTAGCTAAAAATTACAGACCAGTAGCCCTAACCTCTCACATCATGAAAATCTTCAAAAGAGTGATGAGACAGCAGGTTACAAATTTCATGGACGAGCACAACCAACATAACCCGAACCAGCATGGTTTTAGAGCAGGACGATCATATCTGTCACAGCTGCTGAACCATTATGACAGAATTACGGAGGAATTGGAAGACAACCAAAACGCAGATGTGATTTACACAGATTTTGCAAAGGCGTTTGACAAATGTGATCATGGAGTGATAGCGCACAAAATGAAGGCCATGGGCATTACGGGGAAGGTAGGCAGATGGATTTTTGGTTTCCTAACACACACAACACAAAAGGTGGTAGTGAACATGGCAAGATCCAGCATCAGTGAGGTCAAAAGCTCAGTGCCCCAAGGCACTGTCTTGGCACCTCTGCCATTCCTCATCCTCATAGCAGACATAGACAAAAACACCCAGCACACTTTTATATCATCATTTGCTGATGACACTAAAATAAGCATGAAAGTCAGCACGGTAGAGGACACTGAAAAAGTACAGGAAGACATAAACAGGGTTTTCCAGTGGGCAGTGGAGAACAACATGACGTTCAATGGTGAAAAGTTCCAGCTGCTTAGGTATGGAAAGAATGAAGAACTCAAAAGGAGCACTATATACAAAACTCAAGAGGGTCACCAAATAGAATGTAAGGAACACGTAAAAGACCTAGGAATAACTATGTCAGCGGACCTTTCTTTTAAAGACCATAACAAGACAAAGATCACGGCAGCCAGGAAGATGACTGGGTGGGTATTGAGAACTTTCAAAACAAGGGAAACAATGCTGATGGTGACACTCTTCAAATCGCTAGTCCTCCCTCACTTAGAATATTGCTCAATGCTGACGGCCCCGTTCAGGGCAGGAGAAATATCGGAGCTGGAACAAATACAGAGGTCGTTTACGGCTCACATTGAGCCAGTAAAGCACCTACACTACTGGGAACGCCTGCAAGTCTTGAACATGTACTCATTGGAGCGGAGGAGAGAGAGGTACATGATAATATACATGTATACCTGGAAGGTACTCGAGGGCTTGGTCCCTAATCTGCACACTGCCATAACAACATACTGGAGTGAGAGATATGGGAGGAAGTGTAAAATAAGCCCAGTGAGGAGCAGGGATGCATTGGGGACAATAAGGGAACACTGTATCAACATCCGGGGTCCCAAACTTTTCAACATCTTACCAGAAGATATCGGAAACACTGCTGGAACAAGTGTTGAAGCCTTCAAAAGGAAACTAGACAAGTATCTTCACCAGGTGCCAGATCAACCAGGCTGTGTTGGATATGTGGGGCAGCAGGCCTCCAGCAGCAACAGCCTGATTGACCAGGTGACCACCAGACGAGCCTGACCCATGGCCGGGCTCAGAGATTAGATATACTCTCGAAATTCTTCAAAAGTATATCAAAGGTACCTGTGAGACAGAGATAGACAGACAGTAAGAGAGATTGAAAAAGATAGAGACAAAGATAGAGACAGACAGAGACAGATGTAGACAGAGATAGACAGATAGACAGAGATACAGAGGTAGACAGACAGAGATAGACAGACCCTAAACTTGGGGTTAACATCAATTCCTCTTAAAAGAGGAGTGTTAATATGACATTATATCAGTGAATCCTTGGTGTTTGCTGCACTGCTCTAGCTGGCGCTCGGTTTAACTGGCGCTCCCACAAGCTACTAAGTGGCCCCAGATTTTTTTTAATACCACGCACACTGAGTTTTAGGACCCATTCTATGCTGACAATGCATCTCAGGCCAGTCGTGTGAAATTTGAAGGCAGGAAAAATAAAACGTACATATACGTTTGGGGCGCTACGCGTAAGAATGTATATATACGTTTGGACCGTTTAAGAGTTAATTAAAAAAATGGTCAGAGTTTTTTTTTCTCATGCACTGCGTGCTGCAGGATTTTTTTATATGGTGCGCACAGACCACACAGACCCATTCTCTCACATGTGGGCCTACCAGCTTTCTCCTGCTTGATTTGAAGCCACTAGAATTTATGAGTATATATACGTCAAAAACGGTGGCTCGTAAGACGTATATATACGATCGAAACAGTCAAAGGGTTAACCTGAAAAGAAAAGGTTAAAAGTACAGCACAATAGAGTACAGTACAGTAATTTTCCTTACATTTTCTGGTGGATAGATTAGGTTATAGATGTATGGTACAAGTACAGTACAGGTCAGTCATCACTAATCCAGCATCATTGGGACCTGTAGTGTGCCGGATTAATGAGTTTGTCGGATTACAGAATGGTTAGGTTACAATACCCTTAATTAACCTATCAATAGACTTTCTGCTACATCTTCCTCATTTTTCATTGCTTTCTTCTCCACTGGCTTGTTGCTGTGGATTTACAACCATCTGCACAATTTCTGAGTCAGTATAATGATTTGAGTCAGTATAATGAAGAAATTTGAAATTATGCTAGCCAAAATTAGTGCCAGATGACTAATTACTGGATTAGTGATGGCCGATCTGTATTCCCATATAGTCTAGTGGTGACCCAGAATACATATACACTGACTCGTTTGGAGTCTGTGGAGCTGTAGAGCTTCTGCAATAATACTGATGATGGTGTGGGAGATGTAGATGGTGAGGGTGATGTAGATGGTGAGGGTGATGTAGATGGTGTGGGAGATGTAGATGGTGTGGGAGTTGTAGATAGTGTGGGAGATGTAGGTGGCATGGGAGATGTAGATGGTGTGGGAAATGTAGATAGCAAGGGAGATGTTGATGGTGAGGGAGATGTAGATGGTGGGGGAGATGTAGATGGTGAGGGAGATGTAGATGGTGTGGGAGATGTAGATGGTGTGAGAGATGTAGATGGTGAGGGAGATGTAGATGGTGTGGGAGATGTAGATGGTGTAGGAGATATAGATGGTGTGGGAGATGTAGATGGTGAGGGAGATGTAGATGATGTGGAAGTTGTAGATGGTGTGGGAGATGTAGGTGTGGGAGATGTAGATGGTGTGGGAGATGTAGATGGTGTGGGAGATGTAGATGGTTTGGGATATTGTAGATGGTTTGGGATATTGTAGATGGTGTGGGAGATGTAGATGGTGTGGGAGATGTAGATGGTATGGGAGATGTAGATACCTGGAGTATAACTGGAGAGGGTTTTGAGGGTCACTGCCCCCGTGGCCCCGTCCATGACCAGGCCTCATGGTGGATCAGGGACTGATCAGCCAAGCTATCTCCTGCAGGTTATTTGTGTATTGTTACATTTGCTGGACATCTGGGTTTCTTTATTATGTTGTATTATATAACATTGATGTTATTATACAATAATTTATTTCATGCTTCATAATAGGGCTTTATATATTATCAAAGAGCAAGTCCCTTTCAGTCTGTAAGAATAATAAAGAGTTAAATTTTTAATATGTTAAAGAATTAATATATCTTGTATAGCTTTATATATGTATTTCAGAACTGAGGGAGGCTAAGGAACGTAAAAAAGCCCAGGCTACTCTACAGAGGCAGGAAGAACAGTTGGCCGCAGCTGTTGCTACCTGGAATAATGAAATATTACCCAAGTGGGACACAATGTAAATATATGTGCTATTTAATAGTATAAATATCTGTATTGTTTAGTATTATAAATATCTGTGTTCCTTAATATAGTATTAAAAAATACCACAATGAAAATAGGAAAAAACCCAAGTGCTTCTTCCTAATAGCAAATGGTTGAAGGAAAATAAAATAAGATTTATTCAGATTTTTAACCCGGAGGGTTAATCACTCAGGATAACCCAAAAAAAAGTCAGTTTGTTATCGACTGTCTGTCTTATTTCTAGTGAGGTCCTTTAATCTTGTCCCCCAGGATGCAACTCACACCAGTCACATCCTGGGGGTACCTACTTACTGCTAGGTGTAAAGGAGAGCAAGTGTAAAGTAACATGCCCAGTGTATTCACCCATGCCAGGGATTGAACCTCAGACACTCAGTGTGTGAGGCAACTGCTCTGTTTGTGGCCTTACAATGAAAGTCCTGATGGCTTTCTACACAGATTAAGCTCCCTGATCACTCCCATTAAGTTCACTATGGAATGTGATGTAAATGAAATAATTCCATTTCTGGGCATACATATTCATAGATCTGGTAGAGCATTTATGTTGAATGTTTATCATAAGCCAACTAACTTATGTTCATACCTGGAGTACACCTGGAGGGCACGTTGAGGGTCAACGCCCCCACGGCCCAGTCCATGACCAGGTCTCATGGTGGATCAGGGCCTGATCAACCAGGCTGTTACTGCTGGCTGCACACAACCTGATGTGCGAACCACAGCTCAGCTGGTCAGGTATTGATTTTAGGTGTCTGTCCAGCTCCCTTTTGAAGACAGCTCCCTCTCAAAGGGTCTATTAGTAATCCCCCTTACATATGCTGGGAGGCAGTTGAACAGTCTTGGGCCCCTGACACTTATTGTCTCTAGTGTACTTATGGCACTGCCTGCCGAGTCTTTTGCTTTCATGGGGAGTGATTTCTGTGTGCAGGTTTGGGACAATGTCTCTAGGATTTTCCAAGTGTATATTATCATGTATCTTTCTTACTTGCATTCTAAGGAATACAGTAATTTAGGTGCTTTATGGTACTTATACGTGCAGTGAAAGTTCTTTGTATATTCTCCAGGTCTGTAATTTTGCTTGCTTTGAGAGGAGCTGCTAGTGTAGAGCATTATTCCAGCCTAGAGAGAACAAGTGATTTGAAGAGAATCGTCATTGGCTTTGCATTCCTAGTTTTGAAGGTTCTCATTATCCATCCTATCCCTAACCTTACAGTATGTCAGCTTAATTGTGGATAATTTTTTTTTTTTTTGAAGTGTTCACTTTTTCTGCGAATTCTGAGATTTAAGAGTAAAAAAGTAAAAATGTTCACAGATTTTGTCTTTTCTGTTAAACACTTTCTTCTTTGCAAATAAGTTTCCTCAGAATTCAGAGATCACATGAACAATGATTGATTGATCTCATTTGTTCAAGGATAATCTCTTTAATCTGTAGATCACATGAATAACAGTCAATGCCCCAGACCAAATAGGATCTTTTCTTTGGGCGTTCTTCACATCCTCTGTACTGAATAGAGAGTCTTTTACTGCTGTACTAATGTGTCAAGATAAGGCATTTGCGACTACATTTGAGTTGCCTGGCAAGTGTTCAAAAGTTGGTTGTTTTTCCTGGAATGGAGGAATCAGTGGAGCATGATCTGTCAAGACATGAGCAGGATACTGGTACATGATGTCTGGGAAGCATTTTAAAGACTGACACATTTTTGCTTGGTTACTGTATAATTTTGTTTAGCCTTGGTAAGGACATGACTAGGAAAGTACAACTACATTGCATCCGACTCACAGTATCTATGAGCGTTTATTGATAAACCTTTTCATAAAGTTAAAAAAAAAAATTCTACAAGACAGAGGTTAATATTGAGTATAAGCTTGAGAATTTGTTGGTTTTACCATATGAAAATTCCTCTCTTCTCTAGCAAGCTCTTGAATACTTTAATATTACAGTTGTCTTTAATTAACCCTTGGACTGTTTCGGTTGTATATATACGTCTTACGCGCCACTGTTTCTGACGTATTTATATGTGTAAATTCTAGCGGCTTCAAATCAAGCGGGAGAAAGCTGGTAGGCCTACATGAGAGAGAATGGGTCTGAGTGGTGGGTGTGCACCCTGTGAAAAAAATCTGGGACTCAGTGGTGTATTGTGGGAACGCCATCTTGGTAGTCCATTTTCACCATGCCTCGCAGTAAGAAGTACCTCACTCCTCGGCGGATTGGAGGTCTTTTGTTCCCAAGTGATAGCTCTAACAGTGACGAAAGTGTCAGTGAAAGTGAATTCCATGGTTTTCAAGTGGGCGTGACCGAAAACAGTGCCCAAGATGACATAATTAGTGATGAAAACCCAGATGACCCATGACCTTCCACCTCTGGTGCTGGGCCGGCTCGTTCATGTTCACCTGTACCAGGACAAAAGAGGAAACTATTTGCCTGTGTACAAGACTCAGATGTGAGCAGTGAAAGTGATAGTGATAGTGATTTCAAAGCTATTGAAAGCAGTTCTAGCTGCGACAGTGAGAGTGAATATTCCCCAGTGAAGCAGCAGTATATACAACGTAGCATGCGGTCTGGTAGTGTATCATATGCGGTTCCAAGGGGAAGAAGTAAATCTTGGAACACATCCTGTGGCTCTACACCATGACCTGATAGTGAAGATGGTGATATTGTTACGATGGGTATGAATGATGTGAGTGAGGCAGCAGTTGGTGGTAGTGATAGTGATGGTGGCATGAGTCGTGTGGCACCAGCAACGGGCCACGGTACTACCGACGCTCCTGACTCTGCACAATGACAACCAGCCTCACCCAACCCCACACTCCCACAACCTGCACAACCACAACTGCATTTCAATATCCAGAACCCACCAGCAGACCGCATCTGGGATTGGCAGCAAGGTGACGAGTTTGTTCCCAGTCCCCATGAGTTTGATGAAACACAAAGTGGAATACAGCCATCATGTACACTTGGGAACAATGCTACTGAACTGAAATGCTTTCAGTTATTCTTTGATGAACCCCTGATAGACATTATTGTTAGGGAAACCAACACATACTATGAGTATACCATGGCCAATACAATTCTCTCACCAAGATCGTGGCTGCACCAGTGGAAGGACACAACTATGGCAGAGATGTACCTGTTTTTTGCCACAATAATGCTTATGCCACATGTGTATAAGCACACTGTCACCACATACTGGTCAACAGAACTCCTGATTTCAACTCCAGGTTTTAGTGACATTATAGGTGTGAATCGTTTTTGATACTGTTACGTGTGTTACACTTTTCAGACAAAACAAGGCCTGACAGAAGTGACAGGTTATATAAGATCAGAAATGTGTTTATGTACCTGAAACAAAAGTGTTGCATGTATTTTTATCCCTTCAGGAAGCTTGTTATTGACGAGTCTTTGATTTTATTCAAAGGAAGACTCTCATTCAAGCAATACATAGCAAGCAAGAGGAAACGCTTTGGTATAAAGTTATTTGTACAGTGTGATTGCAAAAGTGGTCTCGTTTTGGATATCATTGTGTACACTGGCAGTAATACATTGAGAGATACCAGGAAGTTATTGGGTATCTCTGGTGATGTGGTTCGAACAATGATGGAACCATATCTTGGTAAGGGGCATATATTATATGCTGATAACTGGTACAAAGCCCCATACTCAGTGATTTCTTGCAAGTGAACCTAACAGACATGTGTGGCACAGTGCGTGGTAATCGTAAACATATGCCAAGGTTCGACGCTGGCACTAATAGAGGTGGGGTGAAGGCCTTTGCTGCCAATGACATTGTCATTTCGGTGGCATGGCAAATGTGATGTCACATTGTTGACATCAGTTCACCGAAACGAAATGGCACACACTGGCAGGCACAATAGAGAGACCAATGAACCCATTCTAAAACCTGCAGCTGTCATGGACTACAACCTCAATATGCACTTAGTGGACAAATGTGACATGCAGATTGGGTTTGTTGATTGTGTATGCAAGAGTTATATGTGGTATATAAAACTTTTCTTCCATCTTCTTGATATTTCCATGCTAAACGCTTATAACATATACAAGTTGAGGACTAACAACAAACCAAAATACGGTGAATTTTGTTTGCCAGTCATCAGACAAATAATCGCCAAGTACCAGGAGCAACACCTGCAATAGACCAGCACCCACGAAATTACCAACACACGCCGTCTTGTTTGAGGCCTGGTGATCACTACCCTATACAACTGCCTCCTACTGCTTTCAAGAAAAGTGCTCAGAAGAGGTGTTTTGTATGTGGACATACCACAAAACGCCCTCAAACACACAGAGACACTCGTTTTATGTGTGAGGAGTGTCCAGTACCACTCTGCATATACCCATGTTGCAAAGAGTTCCGCAAGCTGCAGCAGTTCTAGGAAAGTGTTCAGTGACTGTACATATGTATATATATTATGGAACAATAGTAATAAACAATGTTTCGTATTGTTTGTGTAAACAAGTTTTATACACAATCTAATAGTGATAATGTTTGTTCAGCTATTGTGTTGTAAACAATGAGTGTATATTTGAACAATGCACCTTACTTTGGTCTCACAGGCCACATAAGTTACTTAGAAAAGAAAAATATTGGAAAATACAAGAAACCTTCGAATTGGAGTAAATAAAAGAATGTTGGGTGGGTGGCATTTGCCGCTGTTGCCATACGCCGCTCATTTTCTGCCAACTTTGCACCTCTGTATCTTGGTAAGTACTGATGGCAAAAAAAAATTTTTAGGCTTAAAACTTCAACCGTGTTTTTGGATTAAAATGCCGACTTGAGGTGTATTCTTGTATAATATTTATGGATGTATTTTCGTTTTCTTGGTCTCATTTGATAGAATGGTAAACATACTACAGAAATAGAGATGATTTTGATTAGTTTCATGATGAAAACGACCTTGAAATTGAGCTCAAAGTAGTGGAAATGTTCAATTTTTACCAATGTTCAAGAGTAAGCTAATCACACCACATGTCAACTGGGTAGTCTAATATTCTTTCATTATTGCACTGATATTAGTTATACCAATTTTACAATAATGCATTAGTCTGCATAACAGTAACTCTTCTATTTTTTGTGTGAATAAAAAATCAAAATAGAAAGCAAGAGTAATATAAGAGGGGCCTAGAGACGTGACTAATGAACAGAGGATATGTTATTTTAGTGCCAAGAATGTCTGCATTGTTTATTCTGGACCCTGTTTTGAAATTGGCATCTTTCTTTTTTAATTTGTGTGAAATTGGCCAAATTGCCAATTTCTGACCACTTTGGAAATATTTATTTTTATTTTATTATCACACTGGCCGATTCCCACCAAGGCAGGGTGGCCCAAAAAAGAAAAACTTTCACCATCATTCACTCCATCACTGTCTTGCCAGAAGGGTGCTTTACACTACAGTTTTTAAACTGCAACATTAACACCCCTCCTTCAGAGTGCAGGCACTGTACTTCCCATCTCCAGGACTCAAGTCCGGCCTGCCGGTTTCCCTGAATCCCTTCATAAATGTTACTTTGCTCACACTCCAACAGCACGTCAAGTATTAAAAACCATTTGTCTCCATTCACTCCTATCAAACACGCTCGTGCATGCCTACTGGAAGTCCAAGCCCCTCGCACACAAAACCTCCTTTACCCCCTCCCTCCAACCTTTCCTAGGCCGACCCCTACCCCGCCTTCCTTCCACTACAGACTGATACACTCTTGAAGTCATTCTGTTTCGCTCCATTCTCTCTACATGTCCGAACCACCTCAACAACCCTTCCTCAGCCCTCTGGACAACAGTTTTGGTAATCCCGCACCTCCTCCTAACTTCCAAACTACGAATTCTCTGCATTATATTCACACCACACATTGCCCTCAGACATGACATCTCCACTGCCTCCAGCCTTCTCCTCGCTGCAACATTCATCACCCACGCTTCACACCCATATAAGAGCGTTGGTAAAACTATACTCTCATACATTCCCCTCTTTGCCTCCAAGGACAAAGTTCTTTGTCTCCACAGACTCCTAAGTGCACCACTCACTCTTTTTCCCTCATCAATTCTATGATTCACCTCATCTTTCATAGACCCATCCGCTGACACGTCCACTCCCAAATATCTGAATACGTTCACCTCCTCCATACTCTCTCCCTCCAATCTGATATTCAATCTTTCATCACCTAATCTTTTTGTTATCCTCGTAACCTTACTCTTTCCTGTATTCACCTTTAATTTTCTTCTTTTGCACACCCTACCAAATTCATCCACCAATCTCTGCAACTTCTCTTCAGAATCTCCCTAGAGCACAGTGTCATCAGCAAAGAGCAGCTGTGACAACTCCCACTTTGTGTGTGATTCTTTATCTTTTAACTCCACGCCTCTTGCCAAGACCCTCGCATTTACTTCTCTTACAACCCCATCTATAAATATATTAAACAACCACGGTGACATCACACATCCTTGTCTAAGGCCTACTTTTACTGGGAAAAAATTTCCCTCTTTCCTACATACTCTAACTTGAGCCTCACTATCCTCGTAAAAACTCTTCACTGCTTTCAGTAACCTACCTCCTACACCATACACTTGCAACATCTGCCACATTGCCCCCCTATCCACCCTGTCATATGCCTTTTCCAAATCCATAAATGCCACAAAGACCTCTTTAGCCTTATCTAAATACTGTTCACTTATATGTTTCACTGTAAACACCTGGTCCACACACCCCCTACCTTTCCTAAAGCCTTTTTGTTCATCTGCTATCCTATTCTCCGTCTTACTCTTAATTCTTTCAATTATAACTCTACCATACACTTTACCAGGTACACTCAACAGACTTATCCCCCTATAATTTTTGCACTCTCTTTTATCCCCTTTGCCTTTATACAAAGGAACTATGCATGCTCTCTGCCAATCCCTAGGTACCTTACCCTCTTCCATACATTTATTAAATAATTGCACCAACCACTCCAAAACTATATCCCCACCTGCTTTTAACATTTCTATCTTTATCCCATCAATCCCGGCTGCCTTACCCCCTTTCATTTTACCTACTGCCTCACGAACTTCCCCCACACTCACAACTGGCTCTTCCTCACTCCTACAAGATGTTATTCCTCCTTGCCCTATACACGAAATCACAGCTTCCCTATCTTCATCAACATTTAACAATTCCTCAAAATATTCCCTCCATCTTCCCAGTACCTCTAACTCTCCATTTAATAACTCTCCTCTCCTATTTTTAACTGACAAATCCATTTGTTCTCTAGGCTTTCTTAACTTGTTAATCTCACTCCAAAACTTTTTCTTATTTTCAACAAAATTTGTTGATAACATCTCACCCACTCTCTCATTTGCTTTCTTTTTACATTGCTTCACCACTCTCTTAACCTCTCTCTTTTTCTCCATATACTCTTCCCTCCTTGCATCACTTCTACTTTGTAAAAACTTCTCATATGCTAACTTTTTCTCCCTTACTACTCTCTTTACAACATCATTCCACCAATCGCTCCTCTTCCCTCCTGCACCCACTTTCCTGTAACCACAAACTTCTGCTGAACACTCTAACATTACATTTTTAAACCTACCCCATACCTCTTCAACCCCATTGCCTATGCTCTCATTAGCCCATCTATCCTCCAATAGCTGTTTATATCTTACCCTAACTGCCTCCTCTTTTAGTTTATAAACCTTCACTTCTCTCTTCCCTGATGCTTCTATTCTCCTTGTATCCCATCTACCTTTTACTCTCAGTGTAGCTACAACTAGAAAGTGATCTGATATATCTGTGGCCCCTCTATAAACATGTACATCCTGAAGTCTACTCAACAGTCTTTTATCTACCAATACATAATCCAACAAACTACTATCATTTCGCCCTACATCATATCTTGTATACTTATTTATCCTCTTTTTCTTAAAATATGTATTACCTATAACTAAACCCCTTTCTATACAAAGTTCAATCAATGGGCTCCCATTATCATTTACACCTGGCACCCCAAACTTACCTACCACACCCTCTCTAAAAGTTTCTCCTACTTTAGCATTTAGGTCCCCTACCACAATTACTCTCTCACTTGGTTCAAAGGCTCCTATACATTCACTTAACATCTCCCAAAATCTCTCTCTCTCCTCTGCATTCCTCTCTTCTCCCGGTGCATACACGCTTATTATGACCCACTTCTCGCATCCAACCTTTAATCCACATAATTCTTGAATTTACACATTCATATTCTCTTTTCTCCTTCCATAACTGATCATTTAACATTAC
>NC_091378.1:12612388-12701676 GCF_038502225.1 Cherax quadricarinatus | reverse complement strand
AATCAGATGCAAGAGAAGTATAATAGTTTGGGTCAGCATATGTTCACATTTAATCATATACCTGGTGAGGAGAATCCAACTGATTTCTTGTCTTGAGGTTTACCTTATGCTAAATTTGTAAATGCTGTATCATGGTTTAAAGGACCGAGCTGGTTGGTAAATAAAGCTAATTGGCCTGTACAAAAGGCGTATATTGCTCCTGTTGAAATTACTGTGACCACCACTCCAATAGTTTGTCCTCCCTTAGCCATTGATATAAATAGGTATTCTTCTTTACCCAAACTAATCAATATAACTAAGTTGGTGTTTAAATTTCTAAACAAGATGAATATATCATATAAGTTTTCACATCCTCTTGAATATTGGATAAAGAGGGCACATGAAGAAATCTATGGAAATGAGATTAAATTGATGATAGAAAGAAAAATTGTGAAAGGCTCCATAATAGAGAAATTGGGACTATATTTAGAGAATGTAATTAGGTGCAGAGGTAGGTTGCAAAATGCTGAATTGGGTGATTATGCTAAACACCCTATCTTACTTCCCAAAACACATCATCTAACAAATTTAATTGTGCTAAATGCCCATAAAAATGTAATGAATGGTGGGGTACAAGATACCTTAAATTGTATAAGGAAACTTTCTGGATTCCACAAGGAAGGCAAAGTGTAAAAAGGGTGATTAAATCTTGTGTAATATGTCGCCGTGTGGATGCCAGATCCTATAAGTACCCAGGTCCTCCACCATTGCCAAAGGAGCATGTACAATTAGTGAAACCATTTGATGTAACAGGTGTAGACTATAGTGGTCCAATAATTTTAACAGGTACTTCAGATGGTGTTCCACTGAAAGTGTATGGTTGTTTGTTCACCTGTACTGCTACTAGAGCAGTTCATTTAGAAGTGGCACAGGATTTGTCTGCAGAACAGTTTATACAGCTGTTTTGAAAATTTGCACCTAGGAGATCCTGTCCGAGGTTGATGATTTCGGATATTGCCATAAACTTTGTAGCAGGTGCTCAACACTTGATAGAATTAAATAATAGTAATGATGTTCAATCTCTGTTAACCCAGCGAGGGTGTACCTGGAAATTTATTACTCCTAGAGCCCCTTGGCAGGGAGGGCTGTACGAAAGACTGATAGGCACAGTGAAGAGGTGTCTCTGTAAAGTACTACACCAGAAGAGAATTAATTTGGAAGAATTCCGTGCAGTGTTAGTGGAGGCGGAAAATCATATTAATAATAAGCCTCTCTCTTACGTGAGTGATACACCTGATGCAGATGTATTAACACCTTCTCACCTAATATGTGGAAGGAAATTGGAAGCTGCCCCTGTCTATAGAGATAATCCAGAAGAAAGTGATGAAGATTACAATGGTACGGCAGTGTTGTGTAATGAATTTAAAATGTTAAATAAAGTAATTGATCATTGGTCTAATGTGTGGCGTAAGGAATATCTTCTTACACTATGTGAACACTTTTATGGTGCGACAGAGACTGTAAATCGACAGAACATTCAACCAAGTGACATTGTGTTGATTGATACTGAACAACATCGAACATTGTGGCCTCTGGGTAAAGTATTGACATTGTACCCTGTGAGGAAAAAGTTCAATAGATAGGAGTAGCGATGGAGTATATAGTAACAATAGTTTCATTGCCAGCTCCTTGTTGAGGTAGGATAAGTCCAGCTCCCGCTATTCCCGCCTTTTTTCCCCCCACCTCGAAAGTGATAGTTTGATTGCCGGCTGCTTGTTAAGGTAGGGTCAGTCTAGCTCCTGCTATCCCTTCCCCTCCTTCCCCTCCTTCCCCCCACCCCCCGAAAGGTGACGTGTGGGACTCCGGTCCGAACAGTAATCACTAGACTCACAGCTCCCAGCACTACTGTAAGTACATGCCTGCCTTGTATTCTAGTGGATTTATTGGTTGAAAGCTTCACTTTTGACCAATAATAAACTTAGTCCTTTCAGTCTTGCTCAAGGTTGACTGTTGTAATAATCACCACATCTTTTAGGTATTGTACTTATCATGGAGAGTGATTTCTTAAGCAGTGGGTAACCTGTCTATCTTTCCAGCTTGGATGACAGAGAGGGTCACCTGCCAATCAACGAGTAGAATTGATGGAGATGGACTAACGTCCTGAGACTTCTCCTTTTTGGATTTAATTACCTGTGCACCTGTATGAAATTGCAGGACGTAACCCCTCATCATTGCAGTGGTAAAGAACCTGCTTTCCTGTCATCGGGATATACTCACGGCTATTCTGTGAAGAACGAGCCGGTGGGTTGTCATCAACACCTGCGACCCCCCCCACATCATCGGCAACGGCTACGATTTCAACAACACGCAGTGTCACCAACACCAGACACCCAAGTTTTATATTAGTGTTGAATTCAGTTATCATTTATATTTTTCATTTTTCATTTTCTTTAATGTAGGATCAATATTTCATATTTAAGTGTTTTATATTTTATATTTTCTAAATAATAAAGTGTTTATGTTTGTCAGTTTTTATTCTTTTTCTATACATTAATTTTCCTGAGGAGGAGCCAGCCTTGGTAATACTGTCTGAAGTTGTTACAGGGCTGAGTAAACCTTAACAAGTGGCGACCTTGCCAGGATCAACTCGACTGAATCAAGATTCAACTCCCTCTCGAATCTACCATTGGAACTTCAACGCCGCATACCACAGACGGTTACCACCAGCCATGAGTAATTCTCTATGGTAGGACTACAGTACAGGTATTTAAAAGATTTGGTGATATAGCCTCATTTTATTGTAATTCAAGTCAGGCAGGATATAATATTTAATTCTGCCACCTTTTTGTTCAAGCTTGAAACACTTTGGAGGATTAGACTCTAGGGACCTGTGATTTTCCAGTGGCAATTTGTTTCACTGATCTCTATATTTTATCAAGGGAACTGTCGTTGGACACTCTTGATTTGTTGGTGAGAAGATTGGATGGTCAAGGGTCCCCATTCTACTTACTGTTTGCTTGAAGCCAGCATAGAACCCTTCGTTTTCATTAATACATATTGTTTAATTGAAGTAGGGATCGAGCCCTCTGATTTATTTACAGTTTGAGTGGAGCAGGAATTGAACCCTCCGTTTTCGTTAATACCCATTTCATTTCCCCCTGGTAGTTTGTTATTCTTGCAAATATGGAGGAATACCAGTTTTGGATGAATGCTGGAAGTAAGTTAGGAATAACAGGGAAAAATTTAGAATCTTTCATTAGTGCTAAGATCCAGGAAAGACTTGAAAGAGAGAGAATTGAGAGAGAAGAAAGACAGAAAGGGAGAGAGAGAGAATTGAGAGAGAAATCCAAGAAAGACAGAGAGAGAGAAGACAAAAAGGAGCGTGATAGACTTGATTGTGAGGAGAGAGCTAGAGTATGTGAGGAACAAGCTAAAATACGTGAGGAACAAGCTAAGATACGTGAGGAACAGGTTAAATTAAGAGAACTTGAGGAAAGAGCAAAGGATAGAGAAGTTGAGGAAAAAGCTAGAGAACATGAGTTAATAGAGAGAGAAAAGGATCGCGAGCTCGAAAAATCTCGCCTTGAATTAGAGAATAAAAAGTTAACTTTTACACAACAACAATTAGAGGAAGGAGTAATGGAACAACGTGCAGTCAGTACACATATTCCAACACCTAATTTATCTCCCTTTACAAAGGGGGAAGACATAACTTCATACATTATCAGGTTTGAAAACACCGCTACCCTCTGTGAATGGCCTGCTGACACCTGGGCTACCAGGTTAGGAATGTTATTTTCTGGTACAGCCTTGAATATCTATGCAACTTTGTCGCAGGATATCATATGTAATTATAACCTGATGAAGATTGAGACACTTATGCAGTGGTCATAGTGGATGGTACCACTACGACCCCGCCTCCGCCTGCTTCACCTCACCTCACTACAGTATATAAGCCACGTCTACGGCCCTATACTGTACATTCTACAAGATTGACACGTCAGGAAACATTTTGTCCTGTTTCCTGACGAACCTTACCTAACCTATTGATGGACTGAACACATCGACTCCAGGCTGAGGGACTGATTACCTCATACTCCTCCTCTCCTTACGCCTTCCTCTTTGTATTGGACTAATGAAGCCACTGTGTGGCGAAACGTTTCCTGAATAAAGATTCCCATATGCTGCATAAGTGTCTCAATCTTCAACTTGTCGGTTTTTCAAACCATTCATCACACACATAATTATAACCTACTGAAAAATGCAATCCTTAAAGCATATCAAAAAACCACTAATTCTTACAGGAAAGATTTCAGGTATGCCAATTTACAGCCTGGCCAGAACTTTCAGCAGTTACAGGTAACACTCTTTCGTTTGTTCGACTTTTGGATAGAGAGTTCAGGAATTGATCGCAGTTATGAATCTCTTAGAGACTTCATGGTTGCTGACCAGTTCCTGACAGCTCTTCCCCATCAGATACGAACATTCATCAGAGAATGTAACCTGATTAAAGCTGAGAAAGTTGCTGAGGCTGCTGACCTGTATACTGAGGCTCACAATTCCTATAAAGACCTAAAGGGATCGAACCCTAAGGGCAAGGGTTCATCAGACCTTAAGAAATCAAAGCCTCTAGTGGAAAGTAAAATGACTTCTTTTATTCCTGTTTGTCATTTGTGTGGTGTTAAGGGACATAAACATCCAGATTGTCATTCTAAGAAGGTCCAAAAAGTTGGAAGATGTTTTAAAGACTGTAATGACCAAGACAGATGAACATCAAAATGGTATACAATACCGACAGGTTGTTAGGTAAGACACATATGCAACAGTTAGACAACTTTATTCCGAAACGTTTCGCCTACACAGTAGGCTTCTTCAGTCGAATACAGAAAGTAGGCAGGAACAGTAGAGATGTGAAGACGATGTAATCAGTCCATCACCCTTAAAGTCGTAGAATTTGAGGTTGTCAGTCCCTCGGCCTGGAGAAGTTCAGTTCCATAGTCAGGAACTATCTGAAGATCAAGCGACAGTGCGGAGACTTAAATACTGTCGGAAGGAGAGGTGCAGGGTAGTAGTAGTAGTAGTGAGAGGCAACTGAGAGGTCATGTCCCTCTCAGATCCAACCCTTCTCACTTGAAAAGCTTGTCCAAGGTGTTTTCTGTACCAAGATGCCACGTGTTGCAGTGTCTGACAAGATGAACATCAAAATGGTATACAATACCGACAGGTTGTTAGGTAAGACACATATGCAACAGTTAGACAACTTTATTCCGAAACGTTTCGCCTACACAGTAGGCTTCTTCAGTCGAATACAGAAAGTAGGCAGGAACAGTAGAGATGTGAAGACGATGTAATCAGTCCATCACCCTTAAAGTCGTAGAATTTGAGGTTGTCAGTCCCTCGGCCTGGAGAAGTTCAGTTCCATAGTCAGGAACTATCTGAAGATCAAGCGACAGTGCGGAGACTTAAATACTGTCGGAAGGAGAGGTGCAGGGTAGTAGTAGTAGTAGTGAGAGGCAACTGAGAGGTCATGTCCCTCTCAGATCCAACCCTTCTCACTTGAAAAGCTTGTCCAAGGTGTTTTCTGTACCAAGATGCCACGTGTTGCAGTGTCTGACAAGATGAACATCAAAATGGTATACAATACCGACAGGTTGTTAGGTAAGACACATATGCAACAGTTAGACAACTTTATTCCGAAACGTTTCGCCTACACAGTAGGCTTCTTCAGTCGAATACAGAAAGTAGGCAGGAACAGTAGAGATGTGAAGACGATGTAATCAGTCCATCACCCTTAAAGTCGTAGAATTTGAGGTTGTCAGTCCCTCGGCCTGGAGAAGTTCAGTTCCATAGTCAGGAACTATCTGAAGATCAAGCGACAGTGCGGAGACTTAAATACTGTCGGAAGGAGAGGTGCAGGGTAGTAGTAGTAGTAGTGAGAGGCAACTGAGAGGTCATGTCCCTCTCAGATCCAACCCTTCTCACTTGAAAAGCTTGTCCAAGGTGTTTTCTGTACCAAGATGCCACGTGTTGCAGTGTCTGACAAGATGAACATCAAAATGGTATACAATACCGACAGGTTGTTAGGTAAGACACACATGCAACAGTTAGACAACTTTATTCCGAAACGTTTCGCCTACACAGTAGGCTTCTTCAGTCGAATACAGAAAGTAGGCAGGAACAGTAGAGATGTGAAGACGATGTAATCAGTCCATCACCCTTAAAGTCGTAGAATTTGAGGTTGTCAGTCCCTCGGCCTGGAGAAGTTCAGTTCCATAGTCAGGAACTATCTGAAGATCAAGCGACAGTGCGGAGACTTAAATACTGTCGGAAGGAGAGGTGCAGGGTAGTAGTAGTAGTAGTGAGAGGCAACTGAGAGGTCATGTCCCTCTCAGATCCAACCCTTCTCACTTGAAAAGCTTGTCCAAGGTGTTTTCTGTACCAAGATGCCACGTGTTGCAGTGTCTGACAAGATGAACATCAAAATGGTATACAATACCGACAGGTTGTTAGGTAAGACACATATGCAACAGTTAGACAACTTTATTCCGAAACGTTTCGCCTACACAGTAGGCTTCTTCAGTCGAATACAGAAAGTAGGCAGGAACAGTAGAGATGTGAAGACGATGTAATCAGTCCATCACCCTTAAAGTCGTAGAATTTGAGGTTGTCAGTCCCTCGGCCTGGAGAAGTTCAGTTCCATAGTCAGGAACTATCTGAAGATCAAGCGACAGTGCGGAGACTTAAATACTGTCGGAAGGAGAGGTGCAGGGTAGTAGTAGTAGTAGTGAGAGGCAACTGAGAGGTCATGTCCCTCTCAGATCCAACCCTTCTCACTTGAAAAGCTTGTCCAAGGTGTTTTCTGTACCAAGATGCCACGTGTTGCAGTGTCTGACAAGATGAACATCAAAATGGTATACAATACCGACAGGTTGTTAGGTAAGACACATATGCAACAGTTAGACAACTTTATTCCGAAACGTTTCGCCTACACAGTAGGCTTCTTCAGTCGAATACAGAAAGTAGGCAGGAACAGTAGAGATGTGAAGACGATGTAATCAGTCCATCACCCTTAAAGTCGTAGAATTTGAGGTTGTCAGTCCCTCGGCCTGGAGAAGTTCAGTTCCATAGTCAGGAACTATCTGAAGATCAAGCGACAGTGCGGAGACTTAAATACTGTCGGAAGGAGAGGTGCAGGGTAGTAGTAGTAGTAGTGAGAGGCAACTGAGAGGTCATGTCCCTCTCAGATCCAACCCTTCTCACTTGAAAAGCTTGTCCAAGGTGTTTTCTGTACCAAGATGCCACGTGTTGCAGTGTCTGACAAGATGAACATCAAAATGGTATACAATACCGACAGGTTGTTAGGTAAGACACATATGCAACAGTTAGACAACTTTATTCCGAAACGTTTCGCCTACACAGTAGGCTTCTTCAGTCGAATACAGAAAGTAGGCAGGAACAGTAGAGATGTGAAGACGATGTAATCAGTCCATCACCCTTAAAGTCGTAGAATTTGAGGTTGTCAGTCCCTCGGCCTGGAGAAGTTCAGTTCCATAGTCAGGAACTATCTGAAGATCAAGCGACAGTGCGGAGACTTAAATACTGTCGGAAGGAGAGGTGCAGGGTAGTAGTAGTAGTAGTGAGAGGCAACTGAGAGGTCATGTCCCTCTCAGATCCAACCCTTCTCACTTGAAAAGCTTGTCCAAGGTGTTTTCTGTACCAAGATGCCACGTGTTGCAGTGTCTGACAAGATGAACATCAAAATGGTATACAATACCGACAGGTTGTTAGGTAAGACACATATGCAACAGTTAGACAACTTTATTCCGAAACGTTTCGCCTACACAGTAGGCTTCTTCAGTCGAATACAGAAAGTAGGCAGGAACAGTAGAGATGTGAAGACGATGTAATCAGTCCATCACCCTTAAAGTCGTAGAATTTGAGGTTGTCAGTCCCTCGGCCTGGAGAAGTTCAGTTCCATAGTCAGGAACTATCTGAAGATCAAGCGACAGTGCGGAGACTTAAATACTGTCGGAAGGAGAGGTGCAGGGTAGTAGTAGTAGTAGTGAGAGGCAACTGAGAGGTCATGTCCCTCTCAGATCCAACCCTTCTCACTTGAAAAGCTTGTCCAAGGTGTTTTCTGTACCAAGATGCCACGTGTTGCAGTGTCTGACAAGATGAACATCAAAATGGTATACAATACCGACAGGTTGTTAGGTAAGACACATATGCAACAGTTAGACAACTTTATTCCGAAACGTTTCGCCTACACAGTAGGCTTCTTCAGTCGAATACAGAAAGTAGGCAGGAACAGTAGAGAGTTGTCTAACTGTTGCATATGTGTCTTACCTAACAACCTGTCGGTATTGTATACCATTTTGATGTTCATCTTGTCAGACACTGCAACACGTGGCATCTTGGTACAGAAAACACCTTGGACAAGCTTTTCAAGTGAGAAGGGTTGGATCTGAGAGGGACATGACCTCTCAGTTGCCTCTCACTACTACTACTACTACCCTGCACCTCTCCTTCCGACAGTATTTAAGTCTCCGCACTGTCGCTTGATCTTCAGATAGTTCCTGACTATGGAACTGAACTTCTCCAGGCCGAGGGACTGACAACCTCAAATTCTACGACTTTAAGGGTGATGGACTGATTACATCGTCTTCACATCTCTACTGTTCCTGCCTACTTTCTGTATTCGACTGAAGAAGCCTACTGTGTAGGCGAAACGTTTCGGAATAAAGTTGTCTAACTGTTGCATATGTGTCTTACCTAACAACCTGTCGGTATTGTATACCATTTTGATGTTCATCTTGTCAGACACTGCAACACGTGGCATCTTGGTACAGAAAACACCTTGGACAAGCTTTTCAAGTGAGAAGGGTTGGATCTGAGAGGGACATGACCTCTCAGTTGCCTCTCACTACTACTACTACTACTTGCACCTCTCCTTCCGACAGTATTTAAGTCTCCGCACTGTCGCTTGATCTTCAGATAGTTCCTGACTATGGAACTGAACTTCTCCAGGCCGAGGGACTGACAACCTCAAATTCTACGACTTTAAGGGTGATGGACTGATTACATCGTCTTCACATCTCTACTGTTCCTGCCTACTTTCTGTATTCGACTGAAGAAGCCTACTGTGTAGGCGAAACGTTTCGGAATAAAGTTGTCTAACTGTTGCATATGTGTCTTACCTAACAATGTCCTCAGATGTTACTACCTATTGTAGATCGTGTAAAGTTTGCCAAATGTCATCATCCCGAGGTACCAGGCGAGTACCTAAGGTCAAAATGCCAGTCTTTATGGTACCTTTTGAAAGAGTAGCTATTGACATCGTTGGTCCTTTATCTCCACTTTCATCTGGGGGACATAGATATATATTAACATTAGCTGATTATGGTTCGAGCTTCCCTGAAGCCGTTCCCTTAAAAACCATAACTACTACAGAGGTGGCTGAAACCCTTTTGTCCATCTTCTCCAGAATGGGCATCCCTAGAGAAATTTTGTCTGACCGTGGAACACAATTCACTTCCGACTTAATGCAACATCTATACCAACTTCTGGGAGTGAAGCCTCTCTTCACCACACCCTATCATCCCATCTGTAATAGGAGGATTGAGCGCCAGCATTCAATTCTAAAGTCAATTTTAAGGAAACTTTGCTCCCTTAAACCTAAGGAGTGGCATCGTTACCTACCCTGTGCTTTGTTTACCATGAGGGAAGTTCCCAGTGACTCTTTGGGGTTTTCACCTTTTGAACTTCTCTATGGTAGACAGGCCAGAGGTCCACTGTCCATCCTTCATGACTTATGGACTAATGAGGAGGTAAATGCTGAGGTTCAGTCTTCTTACCAGTTTCTCCTTGACCTTAGACCCAAACTTGAGGAGACCTCTGACATAGTTTCGAAAAACTTAAGTTTGTCAATGGACCAGTACAAAACCTATTTTGATTCCAAAAGTCAGAGGAGAAGTTTTAATGTAGGGGATGAAGTTCTTGTACTTTTGCCGATCAAGTCAAATAAATTTTTAGTAGCATGGAAAGGTCCATATAAAGTATTAAAAATTTGTGGGAAAGTTGACTACCTCATAGAAGTCAAGGGGAAACCTAAGCTTTATCATATCAACATCCTTAAGAAATATTACCGAAGAAATTCGGTTAACTGCCTTAATAACTTTGACTTAGTTTTTCCACACGAACTTGATACGACAACTGATGAATGTAAGGTGTGCGTAATTGACACCTCTAACTTAGACTATGATGAAGAACTACATGACTTGGTGACTCTTGACCACTCAGATGCAACCAACATTAATATTAATGAATCTTTGGATGACCATAAGAGTCATGAACTACTTCAATGTACGAGTAACTTTTCAGACGTCTTTACTGATATTCCAGGTGTTACCTCCATGGTAGTCCATAACATAGACTTAGTGACGGACAGTCCTATCAAACGAAAATTATACCCAGTTCCAGTTCACCTTAGGGATGCATTTGACCGAGGGGTAGACAAATTATTAAAACTAAAGATCATTGAACCTTCAGTATCTGCATATTGTTCACCAGTAGTCATGGTTAAGAAGGAGGATAATTCATATAGACTTGCTATTGACTTCAGAGGCCTTAATGCTATAACTCGGTGGGATGCTGAGCCTATGACTTTAATAGATAGCGATCTACACAAATTTTATGGCTCTTCCTTCTTTTCGGAGATTGATATTGCGCAGGCATATCAACAAGTAATGTTAGATCCTTCTTCTAAGCAGTACACCGCTTTTCCTACACACCAAGGACTGATGCAATATAGAACTATGCCCTTCGGTTTGGTAACTGCCTGTGCTACCTATGTGAGACTGATGAGAAAGGTCTTGGGTAATATGCCAAATGTTTCAGTTTATTTTGATAACATTTACGTAATGACATCCACGTGGGGCGAACATATCCAAACATTAACATCAGTTTTGCATAGGTTACGCTCACATGGCCTCACTGCCAAGCCAAAGAAATGCTTCCTTGGGTATAACAAGATATCTTGGACTGATACTTTCCAATAACTCTCTGCAGCCTCTCCCCAGTAAGATCAAAGCTTTATTAGAATTTAATTCCCCAAAACCAAGAAGCTCATGCGTAGGTTTCTTGGTTCTGTAAATTTTTATGCATGGTTTATCCCGAACCTTACTGATCTTACAGGCATCTTATCCGACTTCCTTAAAAAGTCTGTGAAGGAACCTCTTGAACTTTCTGACGTAGCTCGGGAAAAGTTTAATGAGATTAAAAGTATCTTTTCGAAAGACCCTATACTTAAGATTCCAGATATTAATAAAACATTTTGTTTAAGAACTGATGCCTCCAATACTGGCTTAGGTGCGGTGTTACTACAATACCATGATGGTACTCCCTTCCCTGTATGCTTCCTAAGCCAGAAACTCCTTCCCGCAGAAACGAGATAATCCACCATAGAAAAGGAATGTTTGGCCCTTGTGTGGGGTATCTCCAAACTTAAATTTTATTTGCTGGGAAAAGAATTCATTTTAGAAACGGACCACAAACCTTTGATATACCTAGAAACTTTTAAGGGAACCAACAGTCGCCTCTTGAGGTGGACATTGGCACTCCAGGCTTTTAAGTTCCATATTGTGTATATCAATGGTTCATCCAATTATTTCTCTCACTGGTTAAGTCGTGACAGTCAGTAGAAGATTTGTTGCCTTACGCGACTTCCACATGTTAGAACTTTTTCCTCGCCTATTCTTCTTACACTCCTTGACTATAAGTCTTGGTATGGGGGAGTGTGAGGGAAAAGTTCAATAGATAGGAGTAGCGATGGAGTATATAGTAACAATAGTTTCATTGCCGGCTACTTGTTAAGGTAGGGTCAGTCTAGCTCCCGCTATCCCTTCCCCTCCTTCCCCCCCCCGAAAGGTGACGAGTTGGGCTCCGGTCCAAACAGTAATCACTAGACTCACAGCTCCCAGCACTACTGTAAGTACATGCCTGCCTTGTATTCTAGTGGATTTATTGGTTGAAAGCCTCACTTTTGACCAATAATAAACTTAGTCCTTTCAGTCTTGCTCTAGGTTGACTGTTGTAATAATCACTACATCTTTTAGGTATTGTACTTATCATGGAGAGTGATTTCTTAAGCAGTGGGTAACCTGTCTATCTTTCCAGCTTGGATGACAGAGAGGGTCACCTTCCAATCAACGAGTAGAATTGATGGAGATGGACTAACGTCCTGAGACTTCCCCTTTTTGGATTTATTACCTGTGCACCTGTATGCAATTGCAGGACGTAACCCCTCATCATTGCAGCGGTAAAGAACCTGCTTTCCTGTCATCGGGATAGAATACTCATGGCTATTCTGTGAAGAATGAGCTGTTGGGTTGTCATCAACACCTGCGACCTCCCTCTCCCCACATCATCGGCAATGGCTACGATTTCAACAACACCCAGTGTCACCAACACCAGACACCCAAGTTTTATATTAGTGTTGAATTCAGTTATCATTTGTATTTTTCATTTTTCATTTTCTTTAATGTAGGATCAATATTTCATATTTAAGTGTTTTATATTTTATATTTTCTAAATAATAAAGTGTTTATGTTTGTTTTTATTCTTTTTCTCTACATTAATTTTCCTTAGGATGAGCCAGCTTTGGTAATACTGTCTGCAGCTGTTTCAGGGCTGAGTAAGCCTTCACATACCCAGATACACAAGGTGTTGTCAGTAATGTCAAAGTGTTGTGTCGTGGCCAGGAAAGTTTATGCACAAGTAATAAATTGATTCCCTTGGAATTAGGTGTTCAATCAAACGTAAATGAAAATCTGAGGGAAAGGGACATGAGTGACATGGAAGATAACGCTGACCAAGTGATGCCAGAAAATGAAATTGTAGTAAGACCTACTAGGAGAACAGCCAGTCAAGCCAGAACCAGCTGGAATTGCCTCCTAAAGGAAGGAGTAATTTGAGTCGTTTAGCAACGAACTCTGGCCGGCCACAGTGTGGAAAATACTGTATATATTTTCCAGAAATACAGTAGCTATATGTAAATAGATGGCCATACTGTATTGAATAAAATTTGTTATCGAAAACGGGAAGCTGTGCCTGCACAGAAGGACAGTTGCCATTGTTGTCTGAATTGAGAGTAACAGACGTTAGTCATGGGAAGAATTTTTCGTGCTCTAGAGATTAAAATTGGGCTGACACCTCTCAAATAGGAGACGAAATATTTGGATGTGCAGTCCTGCATAACTTGAGGTATCAGGCGACAAGACAGGACAACTCCAGGAACCTCAGATAAGCTGTCTAATTTATGTTTAAATTCTGGCCAGTAAATTTTTCATAAATGTAGGCAAAAAGGGGAGTCCTGTACATGACACATTAATCTCCAGTCAAATTGGTGAGTGATATTAAGATATTCTCCTTCTGTTATGTGTATGTTTATATATATAATCCTTTTTTTAATTTTAATATACAGTCCACAAATTTATATATTTATCAGCATTCCTGGCGATGTATATTTCATTTGTAATTAATAGGTCCAGAGCATCTTTTGGATATGACAGTGGTAGGTATCGAAGGGGGACAATTTTTGCGACCTAGGTGTCCCAAATTCCTACTTGTCTAACTGATAAATAATAATTATCTTTGTTCATTTACTGTTATGTACATAATACATTCAGATAAATGTAATTTTCCACAGGTACAGTAACTCCAGCACGCAACACACATGCATGCGCGAGCACACACTCAAGAAGTTATGGAGGATCTAGTGGGTAAAACACTTGTCTAAGGATACATACAAAATTAGGCCAAATGAAAATTTAACATACCTACACCAGTGGGTCACCATACCTCCCCCCCCCTGCTGGTTTCAACGTGCAGGTAAAATTCTATTACTTCTGTACTAGCTACAATGCGCACACACACACACACACACACACACACACACACACACACACACACACACACAAAAAAAAAAAAAAAAAAAAAAAAAAAAAAAATGCAGGCCAGGCACCTCTCAAAGCCCACATGAACATAACTCAAAAACAACCTTCGGCCTGAGAATCATAATAACATAGTCCTGGCTTCAGGATTCAGCACCCACTAGTAACTCCCTAGTGACACTAATCACATCACTCCCAATTGGTCATCTAATACGTATCCACCTAAGTGCTGACAATATTTATACAATTATGGAGCACATTTTCCTTACAAAATAAACATGTTATTTTATGTACAATTTACTACTAATAAAGTAACCTGCATAACACCCCCACCTCCAGACCACAGTAACCTGCATAACACCCCCACCACCAGACCACAGTAACCTGCATAACACCCCCACCTCCAGACCACAGTAACGTGCATAACACCCCCACCACCAGACCACAGTAACCTGCATAACACCCCCACCTCCAGACCACCGTAACCTGCATAACATCCCCCACCACCAGACCACAGTAACCTGCATAACACCCCCACCTCCAGACCACAGTAACCTGCATAACACCCCCACCACCAGACCACAGTAACCTGCATAACACCCCCACCTCCAGACCACAGTAACCTGCATAACACCCCCACCACCAGACCACAGTAACCTGCATAACACCCCACCACCACACCACAGTAACCTGCATAACACCCCCACCTCCAGACCACAGTAACCTGCATAACACCCCCACCTCCAGACCACAGTAACCTGCATAACACCCCCACCACCAGACCACAGTAACCTGCATAACACCCCCACCTCCAGACCACAGTAACCTGCATAACACCCCCACCTCCAGACCACTGTAACCTGTATAACACCCCCACTACCAGACCACAGTAACCTGGAGACTTAGACTTCAGACTCATTCCTCTGCTAGCTTCTGCACTGGTCGGACGTACCTGCTCCCGGTTGGTTGTATGCTTTGCTTGCTCCTGATTGGCTGCATGCTTTGCTTGCTCCTGATTGGCTGCCTTTCGATCCACTTGATGGAAGAAGCTTTTGGTGTTGTTTGTTAAGGAAAAATAGCATTGATTTTCTGTTTTAAGAAAGACATTGCTGATTGGTTGATTTCTGGAAACTCTTCATCTTGGCTCCAGGACTTGGTGCGTCGCTGGCTGCCTGCCCCAGGGCAGACTGTTGGCCTCTGCACTCTTGCAGTTGGGTGAGGTCTTCCCACCTCAACCTGTTGGATGTTACCTGCTGGTATATTGTTCAAGAGCATCACGACCACACCTATGCACTCTGTGTATGTGTAATCCTTGCATACCGACATCCTCTTACTCGTGTTTGGCTGTGAAGGCATCTTTGAGAATTAGACAGCTTTTTTTTAAACCAATATCTTTTTTTTGTGTGACACGGGTTTAGCTCTCTGTTGTGCCGTAATCTCCTCAGAGGCCAGCCAAGCCCTCTTCATTGAGGTGGTTAAAGATCCCCACACAGTGGATCGGCTTGGCTATATCGCTCTGGAGACACCAGCACCTTTCTCTCCTCTAAAATTTTCTTCTTTTTTTCTGGATCGGCTGGACCTGCTCCTGCGTTGGTGGGAGTATTCGTCTGGTCCGGTGCCCGTGGCTGCATTCCTTGTAATTAACACATGGGATGCCTAATCTTGGCAGGTACACTTACAACACAAACATGATCTGTCAGAATTACGCATTTGACGCCCCTTAGACGCCACTCACGATTCAGGCAGCATTCCACCTGTGCTGTTGTCATCATGGCAACTGCACAGAGACCCAGTTTTCCGACAATGGCCTTGATGTTAAAGTACTCTAAAGCTGACAAGGATACGATTGACTATGCCTCTACCTTTTTCAATATTACCCAGGCTTGAATGATAAACATCTTTAAGACTCATACCGGATGTAAGGTAAATCTTGATCCTGTCAACTATGACCTATGTACAAGTAAGGAAGTCCGAGAAAAGCTCTTTCAGGCAGGTTTTGCTATCGATTGGGCTCCTGATCACAAGGCCAGGAGTACAGTCGTGGCAAAATTTGTTGACTCATCACTGCTAAACAATTACACCCAGAACAAAGACGCCTTGATGACAGACATTTCAACTCAAAATCAAGTCACAGTTGAGGAACTTTTCCATCCTGAATGCTCTAATATCCTAAAGATCAGATGTTCCACTCCTGATGAGGCTGATAAACTGTTCAAACATGGTGTTCGAGCTAACTACTTTCTTATTCCACCTACTTCATTGTTTCTACCTAACTATGTCGCTATTCATCAGTGCTACAAATGCCTTGAGTTTGGACATCTAAAGAATACTTGTGACAAGCAACAGTTGTGTTCCAAGTGTTCTTCTCCAGGCCACACATGGCAAAAATGTTCCAACACTCTAAAATGTTTGCACTGTTCTCAGGCACATTCTGCTACTTCTTTCAACTGCCCTACTCGTAAGGATTATGTTTCTTCATTACGGAAAGACCAACCTCTGAACCTCCCAAACCCAGTCTTGACCCCACGCTCACAAACACAGACAACATTCTCATCCACTCACCAACCAAACTCTTATGTTCTTCCTGCTACCACTTCTACAACTCATCTTTCCTATGCTGCTGCTGCACAAACCAACCTTCCCTCGACCTCTTCATCCTCAAAACAATCTAATATCCTTGAGACCATTGTGCTCACTGCTGTATACTGTCATAAAGCATTTAAAAGTGCCAACTATCCAACGATGCTGAATGATCTTTTGAAAGCCAACAACTTTGACCCCATCATTTTCCCTCCTGATTTCTTTCTTCCCAAGGATGAACTTTTTCCCAACTCTTCTCTCTCCACTACTGAAACTCCTCTTCAAGCTTCTACTCAGGCAGACCCTTCTCCTTCCACCCATATGCTAAAATCCTGTCCTTCTAATCCTTCCACCAGCTCTGGCTCTAACACCAAACGATCTCAACCTCCTTCTTCCTCTACTCGTCCTTCTCGTTCTCCTACTCACAAGTCTCGATCTACTACCGTGGAACAACAGTATAACTTCTCTCCCGGATTCGCCCAATGTCTGGATAGAGTTGAGCATTTAATACATCAAGCCCCGCCCTCGCCCTCTCCCTCTCGCTCCTACTCATCCTCTCATCTTAACACTACACCTAGTCCCACCTCCCACTCCAGGCCCCTCTCACCTTCCCCTTCCCGTTCCCAATCCAGAAACCGTAAAACACAACCGACCAAAAATAGATCAGGTGCTGTGAAAGGCTTACAATCTCGTCCTTCAAGTAACCCCAACCATGGCCCTTAAGGTTATTCAATTTAACATAAGAGCTTACAACGCAAACAAATACATTCTTGCTGACCTCGTTGACTCAGAACAACCAGACGTGTTGTTATTAAACAGCACGTGTGTACGTGATGATCAACGTGTCAGACACTTAGGATATACAGCCCGTCAATCTCCTGCCGAACACTGGAATGGCGTAGCTATTCTTGTTAAAAGTACAATTAAACATGAGTTCTTATCCCTTCCATTTACATATTCTCACAGCATGGCTGTGAAATTTTACACGATACACGGACCCATCATCCTGTACACGACATATATCAGACCCCATCAAAACATTAACATTCATGATTTAATCATTCTTTTTAATCATACGCATCTCCCTGTATACCTACTTGCCGACCTAAATGCCAAACACACAGACTTCCATGACAACTTCACAAATTTGCATGGAAGGCAACTTCATACACTTGTAACACAGAAACATCTCATACATCTCGGACCTTATTTCCCAACAATCTATACATTCAATGGCCAAGGCACCCCTGATAAAATTTTTACAAACAGAGCTAGTAATCACTTACATCACTACACAACACCAGGACCGCTCTCTGGATCTGACCACATTCCTATCATTTTGCATATTTCCTCAAATCCTATACTCATTCCAGTTCGCCCCTCTCCAGCTTATTCTCAGGCAGACTGGGATCTGTTCAAACAACGCTTAAACACTCTTGATCTCACACACAATTATAACAATAGACCAGTATCAGACATAGACACACAAATTCAACGCATTCAACAATCAATTACCCAAACTGCTACAGAGGTTATCCCAATGATACACCACAAAGTATGATACTCTTTTCGTCCATCAGAAAGAACAAAAAGATTACTCACATGTTACAGACACCGTTTCTTAGCAAACCAAAACAGACTCAATATCATCCGATGGGACCTCACTATTTTACGTACACATATCATCCATAGCCTAGACGATGACCACGCCCGGCATTGGCAATCAATTATAAATCATACAGATGTACAGCGTACAAGAGATCCCAAAGCATTCTGGTCATCCATTCGGAAACTTACAGGCACCCCTCGATCCACAACCTTTAGACACATAAACAGCAACAACAGACAGATCTCTGACCCTGCTGAAGCGGTACATATTTTCAAAGACATATGGGAAAACATCTTCCACCCACATCCACCAGACCAAGCTGTCATACCACACACATTAGACATAGAAAGATGGGTATCCAACCATGAAGATTTAACAAATCCTGATCCAATCATAAACCTAAATACCCTATCTTCCACACATCCTCTAAACTCTCCTTTTACTGTTAATGATGTTCACTCCTTACTAACACACCTTCCAAAAAAAGCTCCAGGAGCTTCAGGTCTGTCACATACAGTCCTTCGTCACCTTCCACTTTCTGTTGCTTCTGCTATCACTGACCTCTTTAATGCCTCTCTTGCATCTGGCTATTTCCCCCCATTCTTTAAATCTGCAACTGCATGTCTCATACCGAAACCTGGAAAAGACTTGACTGACCCCAAGAACTATAGACCAATTAGCCTCCTCGAAATTTTGGGTAAGACCTTTGAACGACTTGTAAATATGCGACTCAGGACTCACCTAGAGACACATAACTTGCTTACTGAAAGACAATTCGGTTTCCGAAAAAAACGATCTACCCAAGACGTTTTGAATATGATCCTGAACTATGTACGTATCAATAAAGCCCAGAACTGTACCTCCGCCCTTGTCGCCAAAGATGTAGAAAAAGCTTTTGACACTGTTTGGCATGAAGGATTAAAATACAAACTCTGCACTTCCTTTGACTTAACTATAAATATGACGAAATTATTATGTCATTTTTTTAGATGGCCGAACGATGCGTATACGGTTCAGAGATCATTATTCGGACTATTTCACGTTAAAAGCGGGTGTACCCCAAGGTTCTGTCTTATAAGAACATAAGAACATAAGAACGAAGGAACACTGCAGAAGGCCTACTGGCCCATGCGAGGCAGGTCCAAGTCCCTACCGGCTTAAGCCAATGCACCCAACCTAGTCAGGTCAGGTCACATTGAGTTAAGGGAGGAACACGGCAACCGACCTGTTAGCACAAGCTATCAGGTCTAACTCACACCCACCCACATCTACTCATGTATTTATCCAACCTATTTTTAAAGCTACACAACGTTCTGGCCTCTATAACGGTACTTGGGAGTTTGTTCCACTCATCCACAACTCTATTACCAAACCAGTACTTTCCTATATCCCTCCTGAATCTGAATTTTTCCAACTTAAAACCATTGCTGCGAGTCCTGTCTAGGCTAGATATTTTCAGCACACTATTTACATCCCCTTTATTTATTCCTGTCTTCCACTTATAAACCTCAATCATATCCCCCCTGATTCTACGTCTTTCTAGAGAGTGCAGTTTCAGGGCCCTTAGTCTATCCTCATAGGGAAGGTTTCTGATACATGGGATCATCTTTGTCATCCTCCTTTGTACATTTTCCAGAGAATTTATATCCATTCTGTAATACGGTGACCAAAACTGTGCAGCATAATCTAAATGAGGCCTAACCAAGGATGTATAGAGTTGAAGAACAACCTGAGGACTCCTATTATTTATGCTTCTTGATATGAAGCCAAGGATTCTATTAGCTTTATTGCGAACACTTATGCACTGTTGTCTTGGTTTCAGATTACTGCTAACCAGAACTCCTAAATCTTTTTCGCAATCCGTAATATTAAGATCTACATTATTTAGTTTATATGTGGCATGGTTATTGTCCTGTCCAACATTTAGAACTTTGCATTTGTCTATATTAAACTGCATCTGCCACTTCTCCGACCACTGCATCAGTCTATTCAAATCTTCCTGGAGTGCTCGAATGTCCTCGTCAGAATGAATTCGACGGCCTATTTTGGTGTCATCGGCAAACTTGCCGATGTCGCTCTTTATGCCCTCATCTATGTCGTTTATGTAGATTGTGAACAGCAGGGGGCCCAACACTGACCCCTGTGGAACACCGCTCGTGACGCTTCCCCACTCTGATTTCTCCCCATTTATGCAAACTCTCTGCTGCCTATTTGTCAACCATGCCTCTATCCAGGAAAAAATTTCTCCTCCTATTCCATGTGCTTTAATTTTCCTCAATAGTCTCTGATGTGGGACCCTGTCAAAAGCCTTACTGAAGTCCATATACACAATATCATATTCATTACCATGATCTACCTCCTCAAATACCTTAGTGAAAAAAGTTAATAAATTCGTAAGGCAGGAACGCCCCTTTGTAAAACCATGTTGAGATTCGTTGATTAATTTATGCTTTTCAAGGTGGCTACGAACTGCCTCGGCAATTATTGATTCCATAAATTTTCCCACTATGGAGGTTAGGCTTATTGGTCTATAGTTCGAAGCTAAGGACCTGTCACCTGTTTTGAAAATAGGTATCACATTTGCCATTTTCCACTTATCTGGCACCATGCCAGTTTTTAGTGATATGTTGAAAAGATTAGCCAAAGGTGTGCTAAGCTCCTCTTTACATTCCTTTAGAACCCTTGCATACAGTTCATCAGGGCCTGGGGATTTGTTAGGTTTTAATTTATCTATTTGCCTAAGGACCATGTCACTTGTGACCCTAATCGTGCACAGTTTATTATCGTCCTGTTCTACATAATTTATCATTACTGGAATATCGCTGGTATCCTCCTGTGTAAAAACTGAGAGGAAGTATGTGTTAAAAATTCTACACATTTCCTTATCACTGTCAGTGAGCTGACCCGAGGAACTTTTGAGTGGGCCTATCTTGTCCCTGATCTTACTTCTGTATACCTGAAAGAATCCTTTTGGGTTAGTCTTCGATTCTCTTGCAACTTTAACCTCATAATCTCTTTTTGCTTTTCTAATTCCCTTTTTTATTTCTCTCTTTAACTGAATATATCGATTTCTTAATTGCCCCTCTCCTCTTTTGATTTGCCTATATATGCCTCTCTTTTGACCAATCAGATATTTTAATCTATTGTTCATCCATTTAGGATCATTTTTGTTTGATCTGATTTCCCTATTTGGAACATAATTTGACTGAGCAGCTAGAACTATGCCCTGGAAAGCATCATATCGGCAACCATCACCACCTACCTGACCCCTAGTCAGGTCATTCCAGTTCAGCCCACCTAAGTAATTTTTCAGTCCTATGAAATCAGCCAAGCGAAAGTCAGGGACGGAGACTTGATTGCCATTATTAGGGGAATTCCATGATATGTTAAAACTGAGTGATTTGTGATCACTCTCCCCAAGCTCATCATTAACCTCAAGATTATTAATTAGTGTTTCCCTACTGGCAAGAACCAAGTCAAGGAGGTTATTTCCCCTAGTTGGCTCTGTCACAAACTGTTTTAGAAAACAATCCTGGATCGTATCAAGAAAGTCACCTGACTCTAAATTTCCTGTCAAATTGCTCCAGTCAATCTGTCTATAGTTGAAATCTCCCATTAGCACAACATTTTCGTATGTAGATGCCTTACGAATTTCGTCCCATAGAAGTTTACTGCACTCCCTATCAAGATTTGGGGCCCTGTAAATCACACCCAAAATTAGTTTTTCTCGGCCCTCGAGAAGCTGTAACCAAACAGATTCAGTGGCTGACGCTTCTAATTTAATATCTTGTCTAACACAACAATTTAAATTGTCTCTGACATACATCGCTACTCCACCACCTTTCCTGTTGACCCTGTCAGTGTGGAATAATTTATAGCCTTGTATGTGACATTCAGAGGGCATCTCTCTATCTTTCAGATTGAGCCAGGTCTCTGTTATAGCAATAATATCTATGTTTCCTGCACTTGCAATTAATCTTAGCTCATCTATCTTATTTCTAACACTCCTGCTATTAGTATAGTAAACCTTAAGGGAGCTAGTCCCTTGCTGCCCTCTGCTGTCCCCCTTTGTTTGCTGACCTGTTCTATTGTCTTTATTTATAACTTCATGCTGAATGCCTTTTATACATTTAATGTTTCCAACCCTAGTGTTGCAACCTGCTTGTTTCCCACACACACCCATACCTCTATCTTCCATCAGTTTAAAATCATAGGCATCTCCCACCCTATATATACTCTACACGAATGATTTACCTGAACCTCTTTACCCAAACACACTTACCCTTTCTCACGCAGACGACATCACTCAACTCACAACACATGAAAACTTTCGTTTCCTTGCACGCAGAACACAAAGAGAGGTCGACAGGATTACCGCCTGGGAATTATTATGGCGCATAAAAACCAACCCAAATAAGTCAAAAATCACTTACTTCCATAGAATACGTGATGTCCACACTCCTGTCGAACTCAAAACAAGCACCTCCCGTACCCCCATCCCACGCTCCTTCACGACAGTTGTCCTTGGTATTACCCTCGACCACACACTGAACTTAAAATCTCACATTACTACAAAGACCATACTGGCGGGAACTGCACTCTCAAGGTTATATAAGCTGCGAGGAGCCAGTCCCAAGACAAAACTACATCTTTACAAAGCACTCATTCGTCCTCTACTCTCTTACTTTCCACTCGCTCTGACGTTCATTGCCAAGACAAACGCACTAAAATTTCAACGTATCCAGAATCGTGCATTACGTTGGGTGTTGGGAGTGAGGTGGGACGAATTTGCCACCAGTGAATCTCTCCACCTCACGACAAACACACCGGCTTTGAACGTATACTGGAAGACAGTGACAAACAACTTGACAGACTTGAAACATATCATGACTACTGGACTACTTACTTAGATGATACTCTCAGACGTCCTTACAATGATGTAAATCTTTTTCAATCATTGAATGATCCGGCACCTCCACCACAATACACATAAATTATCTGACTTTTTGCTTAAAAATTCAAATAACTTAAAAGTGCCATTGCCGTATAGCTGTGTCTTTGTGCGTTTTTAGGGCTGAAGTGCTTGCGATGTGCGTTTTTGCGTCGCCTTTGCAACAACGTGTCCCTGAACCATATCCAGTCATTGCAAGTTGAAGTGCTCCAGTCAGTTGCAGTCAGCACCCGCAGAGTCCCTGTTATCTTCTATGTCGTCTTCGTTATTGTTTATCAAGGCTTAGCAGTTGGGTCTAGTCCTGACTCTTCTCTCTTCAACTCAAGACATTCCTCTCACCATCTATTCTTCGCACTGTCCCCACTTGCCCCTCGCCCCTCGTGGGTCCTTACCTGTGAGTCCTATCTATCTATCTATCAGTAACCTGCATAACATCTCCACTACCAGACCACAGTAACCTGCATAACATCCCCACTACCAGACCACAGTAACCTGCATAATACCCCCACTACCAGACCACAGTAAACTGCATAACACCCCCACTACCAGACCACAGTAACCTGCATAACACCCCCACTACGAGACCACAGTAGCCTGCATAACACCCACCACTACCAGACCACAGTAACCCGCATAACACCCCCACTACCAGAGCACAGTAACCTGCATAACACAACTAATACCAGACAACAGTAACCTGCATAACACCCCCAACACCAGACCACAGTAACCTGCATAACACCCTCACCACCAGACCACAATAACCTGCTTAACACAACTAATACCAGACCACAGTAACCTGCATAACACCCCTACTACCAGACCACAGTAAACTGCATAACACCCCCACCACCAGACCACTGTAACCTGCATAACGCCCCCACTACCAGACCACAGTAACTTGCATAACAACCCCACTACCAGACCACAGTAGCCTGCATAACACCCCCAACGCCAGACCACAGTAACCTTCATAACACCCCACCTACCAGACCACAATAACCTGCAGAACACAACTAATACCAGACCACAGTAACCTGCATAACACCCCCACTACCAGACCACAGTAACCTACATAACACCCCCACTAAGAGACCACAGTAACTTGCATAACACCCCCACTACCAGACCACAGTAACCTGCATAACACCCCCACTACCAGACCATAACCTCCATAACACCCTAACGCCAGACAACAGTAACCTGCATAACACAACTAACACCAGACCACAGTAACCTGCATATAACAACTAACCCAGACCACAGTAACCTGCATATAACAACTAACACCAGACCACAGTAACCTGCATAACACAACTCCAACACCAGACCACAGTAACCTGCATAACACCCCCACTACAGACCACAATAACCTGCATAACACAACTAACACCAGACCACAGTAACCTGCATAACACCCCCTCTACTAGACCACAACCTGCATAACACCCCCACTACTAGACCACAACCTGCATAACACCCCCAACACCAGACCACAGTAACCTGCATAACACCCCCCACTGTGAGACCACAATAACCTACATAACACCCCTAACACCAGACCACAGTAACCTGCATAACACCCCACTACCAGACCACAATAACCTGCATAACACCCCAACTACTAGACCACAGTAACCTGCATAACACCCCCACTACCAGACCACAATAACCTGCATAACACCCCAGCTACTAGACCACAGTAACCTGCATAACACCCACACTACCAGACCACAGTAACCTGCATAACAGACCACAATAACCTGCATAACACCCCCACTACCAGACCACAATAACCTGCATAACACACTACCAGACCACAATAACCTGCATAACACACTAGACAGTAACCTGCATAACACAACACCAGACCACAGTAACCTGCATAACACAACTAACACCAGACCACAGTAACCTGCATAACACCCCCAACACCAGACCACAATAACCTGCATAACACAACTAACACCAGACCACAGTAACCTTCATAACACCCCACTACCAGACCACAACCTGCATAACACCCCAACGCCAGACCACAGTAGCCTGCATAACACCCCAACGCCAGACCACAGTAACCTGCATAACACCCAGACTACGAGAAAACAGGTCTCACTCAGCTAGCTGTATCCAATGAAATGCGGCTAGTCAAAAGAATAAAAGCGAAAATTACCCTAAAGTCTGAGGTAACAGGAATGATCATGTCCAAAGACCAGAAAAATACATCATTCCAACATCCACTCTTACCTTACTTGCCTTGATCTCTTCTTAAACAAACAGAAAAACTAAATCTCAAATTTATAAATACAAAACATCATTATTTTCCACAATATGAGTACTGCTGATCTGCAGACATGTGAACCTCGTTTAATGTAAAACTAATATAGTTTAATGCCAAATGGGACCACAATCATGTTTCGTAGCAATACCTTTACAAATCCCAAAACTATAGGAAATTGTACCATTACAACACAAAACTAGCCAAGCACAAGCCTTGATACTCCAGGTACCAGGTAACCATACAACCTGATACACTCTTGCATGGGTTATTAACCCTGTACAGCATATTTCACATAAGCACATCAAAGTAAGCCGGTTATCATCAGTACAAAAAAAAATTAAGGTCAAAAATTGAGAGAGACTTTGTCAATCAGCATTATTGTCCAGTATACAAACAGATGCTTACGATAGATACAAGCCAGGTTGCGATAAACAGGCACAAACAAGTGTCTCTTCATAAAAGAGTAACATCAAATGTCTCCAGTAACAGTGCAAAAATTTGGCAAGTGTACATATTAATAACTGCATTGAAAAACATGTCACATTATCAACCCTGTGTCCCACGGCAATCTTTAGTAAGTAAAACTGGATAGCACAGGAGGAAAACGTATCACAATCCAAAAACCTGGATAAGTAGTTATAAAAAAAAAATTGTAGGTGGGACTGGGGCCCTTAAGAAACTGGAATCATAACTGATGATCCTCAGAAGGTGGGCGTCCGAGGTCTTCACCTACTCTGTCATTTCAAGGAATGCTAGAGTCACCCCACAGTGCTGATCCAAAAAACAGGTGAGTCCTGGAGAAACAATAAAACACCCAGCATCTCTATTCAGAAACCAAAATAATGGTGAGGCATCACTGGCAGTACCCTGTAATGGTGAGGCATCATTGCCAGTTCCCTGTAATGTACCTCATATGAGCCAAAAGGTTTCTGAAACTGAGAAAATGCTCCGAGGGGAAAGCATCACGATCCTCACCCAGCCACTGCTCCCCTAAAATAGCTAAATAACCACCGATCAAGTCAAAGGCACAATACCTCAATGATTCCAGAGCTCTTCCCAGCACAAATAAAGGGAGGGGTAATCCTTAATCCAAGTACATTTCGTACTGAGTATAACAGACTGATAAAACTACTTAACCCCCCTTTCCTGTTATTTTATTTATTATTATTAAAGATTCGCCGGTATTCTCCCGGCCCGGGCCTTTTCCAAGTGGTGGCCCGGCCTTGGCTCCCTCTTTAGGGAGTGTCTGAGACCTAAGTCTCCCATGGGAGGAGGCACAAGTACCTCCTCATCTTTGGGACTAACTGTCCCCAAGCCTAGCCACAAGCTAGGCCTCTCTGGTCTGCCATCCCCGCCCCAAGGGGGCTAATGGGAATGACAGGCTTGTGAGCTGTAAGCTCGGGCTCAGGCACCTAGAAGGGCTAGGCATGGTGTCGATCCCCTTTCCCTGACTCTCGGAGTGATAGCGGTAAGTTTAATTTTAATATTCAAGTCTCCCAAAACTATATGAAAATTTTTATAAAATTTAACTCCTCGTTGGTTCTAATTTTTGTAGGAAAGCTTAATTGATTAAAAAGTGTTGCCAAAAACCTTAAAACCACACAGACAGAAATTTTAAGAAGCATGGACTTAGTAAAATGATAGAAATGTAAGTCATTAGCATACAATGATTAATTAGCCTTCCCTTCTCGATGTTCACATATCCTCTCATGGAGATTTGTGACAAATTCCGAACTTTACATTGAAATACCTCTAGCATGACTACTTGGTCGCGTACTGGCAATACTTCCTGAGTCACGAAATCGTAATGGCACGATTGCAAACAAACCATAATACGGGTGGGGATAGAACTCACGGTCAGAGAGTCATGAAACTTAAGACCGACGTGTTAGCCACTGGGTCAGCTGGCTACAATAATAATTATCCAACTAGGTATATTTCTACACCATAGGAAGGTTAGCACAGGCGCCACTGTGACCACAAATGCAAGTTTTACAGACGACATCCGAACAGCAGAGCATAAAGAGTGCGGTTGCGAAAGGATCAGTATTAGGACCACTTATATTCGTAATATATGTGAATGACCTATCTAGGTGTCTGTTTCCCGCCGATGTAAAGCTAATGAGAAGAATAGGAAGAAGAGAAGACAGTGATAAACCCCAGAGAGACCTCAAGCAACTGCAGGTGTGATTAAACAAGTGGTTTCTCGAAGTCAACTCAAATAAATGCACTTTGGAGAATGAAAGTGCAGAGGGAACATGAGCGAGAGAGCATGGGGGAGAGGAGCGCCAAACTTATGAGAGTGAAAAAGGACCCTGGGGTAAATACAGCACGTAACACATCGCCAGTACTGCACATAAACCGTGTAGCGTACGTGGCGTATGAAACATTAGGAAACCTCATGAATAAAGAATCCTTTAAAATGAAATATGTTAGGCCAATCACGAAGAATGAGGCCTCAGCATACAGCCCATACCTTGTCAAGAATGTAAAGATGCTGAAAATGGCAAAATGTTTTGAACTGACTAGTATTAGAACTGAGATGAGAGGATGAAAGGGTTGAACCTGATGACCTAAGAGGGAGAACGAACAACATGTACACATGCTTAAGAGGAACTGATAGGGCTGGTAACGACAGATTGTTTGAATTACGTGGACGAGTATCAAGGAGACTCAAACTGAAGACACAGATAAGCCACTGGAATGTAAGGACGAATTGCTTTAGTCTCGTGTTCGGTAAAAAGTGGAAGGACTTGGGTGAGGGAGTAGTAGAAGCAGATATATACGCGATGCTAAACACACTTGTTGGCAAGACTCTGTGTCCACCATTACCTCAATTTCCTCTATGTTTGCGGTTTGGAAGTAGGTACGAAAGCTGTGTGGCAAGTACGCTCCGGACCCAGCTCCTGTTTTGTGGGTTGCTGGTGTTATTGTTGCAGAACCTCTTGAAGTTACCACAGAAATATGGAACTATCTTGTTCGTGTCTATTCTGTCATTCATTTCTCGCGTCAAAGTCTACCATGGAGCAGTTGCTCTTTGATATCTCTTCTAATGGAATGGAGCCGTATAATGTGCCTTTCACTCTCCTAGAGCTTGAGCCCACGCTTTCCACTTGCCAGTCATCAGCAGCTGGGCCTGATGATATTCATAACAGTATGATACAACATCTGCATTCTACAGCCCCTATAGTCCTTTTGCGTCTTTTCAATCTTATTTGGACACGAGGGGTTCTCCCCGAACAATGGGAATCTGCTATTGTCCTACCGTTTCGCAAACCAGGCACCTCGGGGCTTGATAAATAGTGAGAGGTCACTAACGTCCCACTGCTCTGACCAGTGTAGTCTGCAAGGTGATGGAACGATTGTTGAATAGACATTTGATATGGCATTTGGAGACTCACAAAAGTCTTTCTCCTCACCGATATGGCTTTCGCAAGGACCGCTCTACTTTGGACCCCTTGCTCCAGTTAGATATGTATGTGGGACATGCCTTTGTTAACAAACACTCCGTCCTAGCAGACTTTTTTGATCTTGAGAAAGCATATAACACCATTTGGAGGTATAACACTTTAGCCCATGCCCACTCCTTAGGCCTCCGTGGTAATCTACCAACCTTCCTTGCTGCTTTCTTATCTGACAGATATTTTCGTGTCCTTGTTGGCACCTGCTTTCCTCAGACTTTATTCAAGCCGAGGGAGTCCCACAAGGTTGTGTCCTGAGCACTACCCTTTCGTTCTTCCATCGCATTTTTGGCCGTCACTTTACGTGGATGACTTCGCTCTAGCTTACGCAGGCACTGACTGCCGCCTGGTAGCAGCCTCCCTTCAGGATGCGATTGACAGAGTTTTCCATTGGGCCACTTCTCATGGCTTTCAGTTTTCGAGTACAAAAACCCATTTCATTACCTTCACTAGACGTCCTCATATCCCAGATATTCCATTGTATTTACACGGCTCACATATTCCAGAATGTGATATGGTCAAGTTTCATGGCCTTCTCTTCGATCGCCGGTTGACATGGAAACCTCACATTTCCTCTTTGAAGACAGCTTGCCATGGTCGGCTGCATTTCCTTAAAATTCCACACTAGTCTTGTCCAAGCTGGATTATGGAGACCAATTCTATTTTGCGGCTTCTCCTTCCACTCTTTCTAAGTTAAATCCCCTTCATCATCAAGGTCTACGTTTATGTCCTGATGCCTTTCGTTCATCCCCTGTTGAAAGCACTATGCTGAGGTGAATGTTCCTTCCTTAGCTGATCGTCGTGATGCTCATTGCCTTCGTTACTTTATCCGTGTTCATGACTTTAGTGTTTCGTCTACGTATAGGTTGGGTTCAGACGTTAGTTAAAGCCCATTATTTATTCGACTCCCCTGCTTACTCCGACCGTTTTCTCTTCGTCTTCACTCCTGTTCTCTCTCCAGTTACCTCCCTTGTATATTCATTTAGTGTCTGCCTTTTTCCTTCCTCCTTGGGAGGTTCCGAAGGTTCGTGTCTTGTTCCCTACTTCCGTGCGCCAAAGCTCTCCTGCCTACGACTGCTTCTCGCTCTCTTTTTCTTGATCACTTACGGTCACATGCTCATGCTGTTGGTGTTTATACAGATGGATCTAAATCTTCTGACGGTGTTGGGTTTGCGGTGGTGTTCCTTGACAGTGTTGTCAGAGGTCGTTTGTTAGACTCGGCTAATATTTTCACTGCCTAGTTGCATGCCATCCTTATAGCGCTTCTCGGTATTACATATATGTCTCCTTCGATGTTTACATAAGAACATAAGAACATAAGAATGTAGGAACACTGCAGAAGGCCTACTGGCCCATACGAGGCAGGTCCTTATCAAAACGGCATCTACCTAAAGCTACTCAAGAAACAACTCCTGCACCCCCCAACACCAATCAAACCCAGCCCCTCCCACTCATATATTTGTCCAGTCTCTTCTTAAAGCTACCCAAGGTCCTAGCCTCTATCACCCCACTGGGAAGACTGTTCCACGCATCTACAACTCTGTTAGAAAACCAGTACTTACCTATGTCCTTTCTAAATCTAAATTTATCCAACTTAAATCCATTATTCCTGGTTCTTACCTGGTTCGACACCCTCAGTACTTTATTAATGTCTCCCTTGTTTATGCCCGTCATCCACTTATACACTTCAATGATATCTCCCCTCATTCTACGCCTCTCCAGAGAGTGGAGATTTAAGGCTTTAAGTCTATCTTCATACGGGAGGTTCCTTACACAGTAAATCATTTTAGTCATTCTTCTCTGTATGTTCTCTAATGAGTCTATGTCCATCCTGTAGTAAGGGGACCAAAACTGAGCAGCATAATCTAAATGAGGCCTCACTAGTGATGTATAGAGCTGTAAAATAACGTTTGGACTTCTGTTACTTATACTTCTTGAGATAAATCCAAGTAATCTGTTGGCCTTGTTGCGCACACTGAGGCACTGCTGTCTTGGCTTTAGATTTCTGCTTACCATGACTCCCAAGTCTTTTTCACATTCTGTATGACCAAGCTCTACTTCACCTAGATTATAGCTTCGAGGGTTATTTTCATTACCAAGGGCAAGTACGTTACACTTATCCACATTAAACTTCATCTGCCATTTCTCAGACCAAGACATTAATTTGTTCAAATCGTCTTGGAGTTCATTGATATCCTCCTCAGAGTGAATTATACGGCCTATCTTTGTATCATCAGCAAACTTACTCATGTCACTAGTAATCCCTTCATCAAGGTCATTAATGTAAATTATGAACAAGAGAGGGCCTAAAACTGATCCTTGTGGAACGCCACTAGTGACTAATCCCCATTCAGATTTCACTCCATTAATTGTAACTCTCTGCTTTCTATTGGTAAGCCATGCCTCAATCCATGCTAGAACTTTACCTCCTATACCATGAGCTGCCACTTTTCTTAAGAGTCTCTTGTGAGGTACTCTGTCGAAGGCTTTACTAAAATCCAAATAAACAATATCATATTCCTTATCACTGTCAACTGCCTCAAATGTTCTATTGAAGAACGTCAGTAAGTTTGTCAGGCAGGAACGACCTCTCGTGAATCCATGCTGAGATTCATTTATCAAGTTATGCTCTTCAAGGTGACTTCTGATAATGTCAGCTATAATTGATTCTAATAACTTGCCCACTATAGATGTCAGGCTTATTGGACGGTAATTTGAAGGAGTGGACTTATCCCCTGATTTGAATATAGGAACCACATTAGCCATCTTCCACATCTCTGGCACAACACTGGTAAGGATGGACGCATTGAATACACTCGTTAATGGCTGACTAAGCTCCATCTTGCATTCCTTAAGTACCCTTGAAAACAACTCATCGGGTCCCGGGGACTTATTTTGTTTCAGTTTGTCTATCTGTTTAATAACCATGTCCCTCGTGACAGTAATATTAGTTAACTTGAATTCATTAGGAACTAAATAATTGTTAATTACTGGAATCTCATTTACATCTTCCTGTGTAAAAACTGACAAAAAATAGTCATTAAATAAGGAACACATTTCCAGTTCATTATCCGTCAGCTGTCCATTCCCAGATTTCAGAGGTCCTACTTTTTCCTTCACCTTCGTCCTATACACTTGAAAGAACCCCTTTGGATTAGTCTTTGATTCATTAGCAACTCTAATTTCATAGTCACGTTTAGCCTTTCTAATCGCTTTTTTACTTCCCTTTTAAGCTGAACATATTGGTCAGTAAGGTTAACCTCTCCTCTTCTGATGCGCCTATAAATTCCCCTTTTCTCCCCTAATAGATGCTTTAGCCTCCTGTTAACCCATTTGTGATCGTTATTATTAGACCTAATTTCTCTCTGGGGAATGTATATACTCTGGGCACTGTGTACATTATTAAGAAAACAATCATAAAAGCAGATCCCTTCATATTCATAAGTATGATTATCGTCAATAAAATCATTAGCTAGATAACCCCTATCAAGATTAGACAGATGTTCCCTAAGTCCATTATAATCGGCAGAACGAAAATCGGGGATTTTTACTGTATTATCATTATTCTTGCATTCCCAATTAATGCTAAAGGTGATGGATTTGTGATCACTTGCGCCAAGCTCTTCAGTGATCTCCAGATTATTCACGAGTGTTTCCTTATTTGACAAGACTAGGTCTAGCAAATTATTACCCCTGGTAGGTTCAGTTACACTCTGTTTCAGAAAACAGTCCTGAACTGTTTCCATGAAGTCACTGGACTCTAGATTACCTGTCAAAGAATTCCAGTCAATTTGGCTAAAGTTAAAGTCCCCTACTATGACTACGTTACTGTGTACAGAAGCCCTAACAATTTCGTCCCAAAGAAGTCTCCCTCTATCGTGATCCAAGCCTGGAGGTCGGTATATTACACCTAGAATAAGTTTTTCTTGACCCTCCACGAACTCTACCCAAACAGACTCTGTTACTGCTCCATCTATTTTTATACCTTTTTTTATGCAACAATTAATATTTTATCGAACATACAATGCAACTCCTCCCCCCTTCCCATTACATCTATCCACATTGAATAACTTAAATCCCTGAATATTACACTCAACAGTCATATCCCGACTCTTTAAATCATACCACGTTTCAGTTAATGCAATGATATCAAAGTTCCCAGCACATGCTACCAAACGTAGTTCATTAATTTTATTTCTTGCACTTCGACTGTTAGCATAAAATACCATCATGTTTTTTCTTCTGCACATTTTTCCTATTCATCTTTGTTTTTACACAATTTCTGAAATTATCATTACCCAGAGTTACTCCATGACAGTTACTATTAAGATTCTTAATATCAGAGCATAAGTCAATATATCCATACTCATTATTAATCATATCTAAACCCATACCTCTAACTAATCCTAGTTTAAAGTCCTAACAACCCCCTCAACTGAGTTAGCAAGAAAACCCACACCTGCCCTGGATAAGTGAACCCCATCCCTGGCATACATGTCATTTCGGCCATAGAAGTTGTCCCAGTTGTCAATGAATGGTACTGCATTATCCTTACAGTGTTTATCCAGCCAACAATTAATACCAATTGCTCTGGACAACCATTCATTACCAACACCTCTTCTTGGCAAAATGCCACATATAACAGGGCGCCCCCCCTTCTTCCTAATCATGTCTATAGCTGTCCTGAACTTTCTAACTAAATCCTCACTTCTACGCTTGCCTACATCATTGCCTCCAGCACTGAGGCAAATAATAGGATTGATCCCATTACCGTTCATGATGTTGTCAAGCCGGCTAACAATGTCCTCCATCCCAGCCCCAGGAAAGCATACCCTTTGTCTCCTACTCCTGTCCTTCAAGCAGAATGCCCTATCCATGTATCTAACCTGGCTATCCCCAACAACAACAACAATATTCTTACCTGCCTTGTTGTCGTTCGTCGTGACGATCCCAGTAGTAGACTCACATTCGTCGGGTAGCACCGAGAATGCGTTGGTTTCCACGGGAGTTTCCACAGCAGTCTCTTTCTTCATCGTTTCTGGCTTTCCATTCGTCTTCTTGATCGTCAACTTCGTCGTCCCCTGCTGTCCAGCCACTGACCACGATCCCTTCTTGACCTGAGGACTCGAAACAGGAGGACTACTACGAATCCTCTTGTTTTCCTCGGTCAATCGCCGTATCTCCATCTTCGCTGCCCTCAATTCTTCCTTAAGTTGCTGGTAAAGTTGCTCGATGGAGGGCATCTTGGTTCAGTCCACGGGAGCAAACAAGACACTTCTTCACAGAGTTAAGTACAGGTCAGCACTCAAAGTACAGGTCACCACTCAAGAGCACACAAACAGGTCTTCACAGAGCTAAGTACACGTCACCACTGAGCTAAGTACACGTCACCACTCTAAGTACACGTCTAAGTAACCCAAAGTACACCCAAAGGTAACAGGAATAACGAAAAGGCCAGGATGAGCACGTGGTCCACCCAAAGGTGCAGGGAGGCCAAAATCAAGTGTGCTAGGGAATGGAAGAAGTATAGAAGGCAAAGGAACCAGGAGAATAAGGAAAGAAATCGTAGAGCCATAAATGAATATGCACAGGTAAGAAGGGAGGCCCAAAGACAATACGAGAATGAGATAACAGCGAAACCCAAATCTGACCCAAAGCTGTTGTACAGCCACATCAGGAGGAAAATAACAGTCAAGGACCAGGTAATCAGGCTAAGGAAGGAAGGAGGAGAGACAACAAGAAATGGCCATGAAGTATGTGAGGAACTCAACATGAGATTCAAAGAAATGTTCACAGAGAAGACAGAAGGGGCTCCAGAAAGGTGGAGAGGTGGGGTACACCATCAAGTGTTGGACACAATACAATCAACCGAGGAAGAAGTGAAGAGACTGCTGAGCGAACTAGACGCCTCAAAGGCGATGGGGCCGGATTACATCTCTCCATGGGTCCTGAGAGAGGGAGCAGAGACGCTTTGTGTACCACTAACAACTATCTTCAACACACCTATCGAAACAGGGCGACTACTGGAAGTATGGAAGACAGCAAATGTATTCCCAATTTTAAAAAAAAGAAGACAGACACAAAGTATTATACTACAGACCAGTGTCACTGACGTGTATAGATTGCAAGGTCATGGAGAAGATTATCAGGAGAAGAGTGGTGGAGTACCTAGAAAGGAATGAGCTTATCAACGACAGCCAGCATGGCTTTAGGGACGAGAAATCCTGTGTCACAAACACTGGAAAACAGGAGAGATAGGGGGATATGATAACGACATATAAAATATTCAGAGGAATCGACAAGGTGGACAAAGACAGGATGTTCCAGAGATGGGACACAGCAACAAGGGGTCACAGGTATAAGCTGAAGACTCAGATGAACCACAGGGATGTTAGGAAGTATTTCTTCAGTCAGAGTTGTCAGGATGTGGAATAGTCTGGGAAGCAGGATCCATGCACATTTTAAGAAGAGGTAAGACAAAGCTCATGGAGCGGGAATAGTGACCGAGTAGCAGCCAGTGAAGAGGCGGGGCCAGAAACAGCGACTCGATCCCTGCAACCATAACTAGGTGAGTACACACACACACACACACATATAATAATAATAATAATAAGGATAAAAGTCGTAGTAGCAGATGAAAAAGAAAAGAAGAAGAGGAGGAGGAAGAGGTAGTATCACCTGTTAATTTAAAATGATTCATCAGAAAATTCTCATAATTTTTATCAACACTCACCAAGTCAGGGTGCCCCCCCCCCAAAAAAAAAAAAAAAAAAATACGCCCACCATCACTCAGTCAATCACCTTCTTGCCAGAGGCTCTCAGTACAGATGACCAAGATACAAGATCATGCAAATGCGAGAAAAAATCAATAAACGAAATTTGAATAGCAAATGTAACTGAATCCAAGAAAACTGATATTTAGAACGAAATTGAATCGCTGGATAATGATTTATGTCAATTGTATTGTGTCTGTTTTCCATCGTAATAAGTGTCTCATTATAATTTTTTATATGAGTATGATGATTGATGTATATTATACTCACACACACACACACACACACACACACACACACACACACACACACACACACACACACACACACACGACATATAACATACTGAGAGGAATCGACGAAGTGCGTCATCATTGGAAGTTGAAGACTCAGATGAATCACAGTTAGGAAGTTCTTCAGTCACAGAGTTGTCAGAAAGTGGAATAGTCTGGAAAGTGATGTAGTGGAGGTAGATCCATACATAGCTTTAATAAGAAGTATGATAAAGCTTATGAAGCAGGGAGAGTGACCTAGTAGAGACCGGTGAAGAGGCGGGCCCAGAAGCTGTGATTCGACCCTTGCAACCACAATTACGTAAACACACACACACACACACACACATACATACACACATACTACAGGCCTAGTGTCTAATCGACATGTGCCTAGGACAAAATGGCAACTAACACACACACACATACACATACACACATACATACACACACATACTACAGGCCTAGTGTCTAATCGACATGTGCCTAGGACAAAATGGTAACTAACACACACCTACACACACACACCTACACACACACCTACACACACACACACACCTACACACACACACACACCTACACACACACACCTACACACACAACAGGCCTAGTGTCTAATCGACATGTGCCTAGGACAAAATGGTAACTAACACACACAGTCACCAAACGTGACCTTTGGGTTGTCTCGAAAAAACTTTAGATAAAAGAGTAGCACGATAAGGTGAAGATATACCTTGTACACTCAAGGAAAAAGATCTTGGGGTGAGTGTAACACCAGGCACATCTTCTGAAGCGCACATCAACCAAATAACGGCTGCAGCATATGGGCGCCTAGCAAACCTCAGAACAGCATTCCGACACCTTAATAAGGAATCGTTCAGGACCCTATACACCGTGTACGTTAGGCCCATATTGGAGTATGCGACACCAGTTTTGAACCCACACCTAGCCAAGCACGTAAAGAAACTAGAGAAAGTGTAAAGGTTTGCAACAAGACTAGTCCCAGAGCTAAGAGGTATGTCCTACGAGGAGAGGTCAAGGGAAATCAACCTGACGACACTGGAGGACAGGAGAGATAGGGGGGACATGATAACGACATACAAAATACTGAGAGGAATTGACAAGGTGGACAAAGAATGTTCCGGAGATTGGACACAGTAACAAGGGGACACAGTTGGAAGTTGAAGACAGATGAATCACAGGGATGTTAGGAAGTATTTCTTCAGCCACAGAGTAGTCAGTAAGTGGAATAGTTTGGGAAGCGATGTAGTGGAGGCAGGATCCACACATAGCTTTAAGCAGAGGTATGATAAAGCTCACGGTTCAGGGAGAGTGACCTAGTAGCGACCAGTGAAGAGGCGGGGCCAGGAGCTCGGACTCGACCCCTGCAACCTCAACTAGGTGAGCACAACTAGGTGAGTACACACACACACACACACACACACATACACACACACACACACACACACACATACACATACACACACACACACACACACACACACACACACACACACACACACACAGGTATGATAAAGCTCATAAAGCAGGGAGAGAGATGACCTAGCAGAGATCCGTGAAGAAGAGGGGGCCAGGAGCTGAGTGTCGACCTCTGCAACAACAATTAGGTGAGGACAATTAGGTGAGTACACACACACACACACACACAGACGCCATCTTTCCCACTGGATATCAGATCCTGAGGAAAGACGAAAGGAACGGGGAGGGTGGAGGAGTGGCACTGCTTATCAAAAACCAGTGGGATTTTGAGTAGTTAGAGGAAACAGAGAAGCAAAGGATTACATAATAGGAGCACTTCAGACTGGAGGTCCAAGGTGATGACTGAAGTGGTGTACAACCTACCACAGAATAGCAGGAGGCCAAGACAAGAATGTAATGAGAGTAACAGAAAGATGGTTGACACTGGCTGAAGTAGCCAATATGGCCAGGGAAAAGTTATTTGTTGTGGGTGACTTTAGTCACAAAGAAATCGACTGGGAAAACCTGGAGCCACATGGGGGTTCAGAAACGTGGAGGGCGAAGATGATGTAGGTGGTACTGGAAAACCTTATACATCAGCACGTTATGAACATTACCAAAGAAAGAGGAAAAGATGATCCAGCAAAAGTAGTGCAGATACTGAGGATATCACATATGAAAGGCTCCTTTGAGCTGGTGATCAATTGGTTCTAAGCTACAAATACATAGTTGAGTTAAAAGTGGAGAGGGAAGAAGGAAGGGCAAGACAAATGAAGCAAAACTACAAGAGAAGAGACTACACAGATATGAGGAATTTCCTGCTTGAGGTTCAGTGGGACCGAGAACTGGCAGGGAAATCAATAAATGAGATGATAGAACACGTGACAGCAATATGGCATTAAGCTGAGGAGAGGTTTGTACCCGAGGGCAATAGAAATAACGAGGCCAGGACGAGCCCATGGTTCACCCATAGGTGTGAAGAGGCTAAAACTAAGTGCGCTACAGAATGAAAGGACCCAAACCAAAAACGGTTTTACAGGTGGTAAACCCTGTCTTAAAACTCTGCTACAGTTGTATGATAAGGTAACGAAAGTTACAGGAGAGAGAGGGTTGGGTGGACTGTAGATCTGTCTACTGCAAAAAGACATTCGATATAAGAAGTGGAACGATCTAGACAGAGAAGTGGCAGAGTTCAAATCCATACATACTTTTAAGAAAAGGTATGATAGGGCTCACGCAGCCAGGAGACAGTGAAACCAGCAGCAGCCAGCAAAGAAGCCAGGCCATTGCCGAGACTCGACCCCTGCAACAATGATGAGTTGGGAGAGTATACACGCACTCCACGCCAGACATACCCTCATTCGTCCTCGTTTTTCTAGCATTTATCGCGAGACTATCGTGCCTCTGAAGTGTTTTTTTACAAAGTGTGTAATTAAAGTGCTCTAGAAGCAAAAGTAATTTAAGAAACAGCCATTATCAGTGACAATGCTGCATAATTAAAGCGTCTGGTATGATGAAGAAGAAGAGAAGTGTCTAAGGCTGAGAATTAAACAGAAGTCGCGTCAGTTAGGATCAGATCATGATCACATTACAATCTAAATTTCCAAAGAGTATGTTAGTTAAAGATAGTGGAAAGCAAAATGGTTAAATGGAGAACGAAGAAAGTGATAAGATGTGAAAGCTGAGTGAAGGTGAAGGTCATTTTCTGTATATAGCCTCAAGCAAGTGATCAAGATAACATCGTGGGTGACAAGAGAGGCACGCCAGGCCTAGCGTAGTGAAGACTTCCATGTATCAATGAGTGGACAATAAAATTTAATTTTATATAGCCGATATGTGAGTTCACTAGCAGATCCCTGACCTGCACCAAAACTCACCAAAGTTATCAGATGACAAAAGGTTATTTTAGTAGGTACACAAATATGGATTACTTGGGAGTACACGCGCTCAATGTTAGCTAGCATGTCACGTGCTCAATGTTAGCTAGCATGTCACGCGCTCAATGTTAGCTAGCATGTCACGCGCTCAATGTTAGCTAGCATGTCACGCGCTCAATGTTAGCTAACATGTCACGCGCTCAATGTTAGCTAACATGTCATGCGCTCAATGTTAGCTAGCATGTCATGCGCTCAATGTTAGCTAGCATGTCACGCGCTCAATGTTAGCTAGCATGTCACGCACACAATGTTAGCTAGCATGTCATGCGCTCAATGTTAGCTAGCATGTCATGCGCTCAATGTTAGCTAGCATGTCACGCACACAATGTTAGCTAGCATGTCATGCGCTCAATGTTAGCTAGCATGTCATGCGCTCAATGTTAGCTAGCATGTAATGCGCTCAATGTTAGCTAGCATGTCACGTGCTCAATGTTAGCTAGCATGTCATGCGCTCAATGTTAGCTAGCATGTCACGCGCTCAATGTTAGCTAGCATGTCACATGCTCAATGTTAGCTAGCATGTCACGCGCTCAATGTTAGCATGTCACGCGCTCACTGTTAGCTAGCATGTCACACGCTCAATGTTAGCTAGCATGTCACACGCTCAATGTTAGCTAGCATGTCACGCGCTCAATGTTAGCCAGCATGTCACGCGCTCAATGTTAGCTAGCTTGTCACGCGCTCAATGTTAGCTAGCATGTCACGCGTTCAATGTTAGCTAGCATGTCACGTGCTCAATGTTAGCCAGCATGTCACGCGCTCAATGTTAGCTAGCTTGTCACGCGCTCAATGTTAGCTAGCATGTCACGCGTTCAATGTTAGCTAGCATGTCACGCGCTCAATGTTAGCTAGCATGTCATGCGCTCAATGTTAGCTAGCATGTCATGCGCTCAATGTTAGCTAGCATGTCATGCGCTCAATGTTAGCTAGCATGTCACGCACACAATGTTAGCTAGCATGTCATGCGCTCAATGTTAGCTAGCATGTCATGCGCTCAATGTTAGCTAGCATGTAATGCACTCAATGTTAGCTAGCATGTCACGCGCTCAATGTTAGCTAGCATGTCACGCGCTCAATGTTAGCTAGCATGTCACGCGCTCAATGTTAGCTAGCATGTCATGCGCTCAATGTTAGCTAGCATGTCACGCGCTCAATGTTAGCTAGCATGTCACATGCTCAATGTTAGCTAGCATGTCACGCGCTCAATGTTAGCATGTCTCGCGCTCAATGTTAGCTAGCATGTCACGTGCTCAATGTTAGCCAGCATGTCACGCGCTCAATGTTAGCTAGCTTGTCACGCGCTCAATGTTAGCTAGCATGTCATGCGCTCAATATTAGCTAGCATGTCATGCGCTCAATGTTATCATGTCACGCGCTCAATGTTAGCTACCATGTCACGCGCTCAATGTTAGCTAGCATGTTATGCGCTCAATGTTAGCTAGCATGTCACACGCTCAATGTTACCTAGCATGTCACGCGCTCAATGTTAGCTAGCATGTCACACGCTCAATGTTACCTAGCATGTCACGCGCTCAATGTTAGCTAGCATGTCATGCGCTCAATGTTAGCTAGCATGTCACACGCTCAATGTTAGCTAGCATGTCACGTGCTCAATGTTAGCTAGCATGTCACGCGCTCAATGTTAGCTAGCATGTCATGCGCTCAATGTTAGCTAGCATGTCACGCGTTCAATGTTAGCTAGCATGTCACGCGTTCAATGTTAGCTACCATGTCACGCGCTCAATGATAGCTAGCATGTCACGCGCTCAATGTTAGCTAGCATGTCACACGCTCAATGTTACCTAGCATGTCACGCGCTCAATGTTAGCTAGCATGTCACGCGCTGAATGTTAGCTAGCATGCCACGCGCACAATGTTAGCTAGCATGTCACATGCACAATGTTAGCTAGCATGTCACACGCTCAATGTTAGCTAGCATGTCACATGCTCAATGATAGCTAGCATGTCACGCGCTCAATGTTAGCTAGCATGTCACACGCTCAATGTTAGCTAGCATGTCATGCGCTCAATGTTAGCATGTCACGCGCTCATTGTTAGCTACCATGTCATGCGCTCAATGTTAGCTAGCATGTCACACGCTCAATGTTACCTAGCATGTCACGCGCTCAATGTTAGCTAGCATGTCAGGCGCTCAATGTTAGCTAGCATGCCACGCGCACAATGTTAGCTAGCATGTCACATGCACAATGTTAGCTAGCATGTCACACGCTCAATGTTAGCTAGCATGTCACGCGCTCAATGCTAGCTAGCATGTCACGCGCTCAATGTTAGCTAGCATGTCATGTGCTCAATGTTAGCTAGCATGTCACGTGCTCAATGTTAGCTAGCATGTCACATGCTCAATGTTAGCTAGCATGCCATGCGCTCAATGTTAGCTAGCATGTCACGCGCTCAATGTTAGCATGTCACGTGCTCAATGTTAGCTAGCATGTCACGCGCTCAATGTTAGCTAGCATGTCACGCGCTCAATGTTAGCTAGCATGTCACGCGCTCAATGTTAGCTAGCATGTCATGCGCTCAATGTTAGCATGTCACGCGCTCAATGTTAGCTACCATGTCACGCGCTCAATGCTAGCTAGCATGTCATGCGCTCAATGTTAGCTAGCATGTCACACGCTCAATGTTACCTAGCATGTCACGCGCTCAATGTTAGCTAGCATGTCACGCGCTGAATGTTAGCTAGCATGCCACGCGCACAATGTTAGCTAGCATGTCACATGCACAATGTTAGCTAGCATGTCACACGCTCAATGTTAGCTAGCATGTCACGCGCTCAATGTTAGCTAGCTTGTCATGCGCTCAATGTTAGCATGTCACGCGCTCAATGTTAGCTATCTTGTCACGCGCTCAATGTTAGCATGTCATGCGCTCAATGTTAGCATGTCACGCGCTCAATGTTAGCTACCATGTCACGCGCTCAATGTTAGCTAGCATGTCATGCGCTCAATGTTAGCTAGCATGTCACACGCTCAATGTTACCTAGCATGTGACGCGCTCAATGTTAGCTAGCATGTCACGCGCTCAATGTTAGCATGCCACGCGCAGAATGTTAGCTAGCATGTCACATGCACAATGTTAGCTAGCATGTCACACGCTCAATGTTAGCTAGCATGTCACGCGCTCAATGTTAGCATGTCACGCGCTCAATGTTAGCTAGCATGTCATGTGCTCAATGTTAGCTAGCATGTCACGCGCTCAATGTTAGCTAGCATGTCACATGCTCAATGTTAGCTAGCATGTCACGCGCTCAATGTTAGCTAGCATGCCATGCGCTCAATGTTAGCTAGCATGTCACGCGCTCAATGTTAGCATGTCACGCGCTCAATGTTTGCTAGCCTGTCACGCGCTCAATGTTAGCTAGCATGTCATGCGCTCAATGTTAGCTAGCATGTCACACGCTCAATGTTACCTAGCATGCCACGTGCTCAATGTTAGCTAGCATGTCACATGCTCAATGTTAGCTAGCATGTCACGCGCTCAATGTTAGCATGTCACGCGCTCAATGTTAGCTAGCATGTCACGTGCTCAATGTTAGCTAGCATGTCACGCGCTCCTTGTTAGCTAGCATGTCACGCGCTCAATGTTAGCTAGCATGTCACGCGCTCAATGTTAGCTACCATGTCATGCGCTCAATGTTAGCTAGCATGTCACGCGCTCAATGTTAGCTAGCATGTCACATGCTCAATGTTAGCTAGCATGTCACGCGCTCAATGTTAGCATGTCACGCGCTCACTGTTAGCTAGCATGTCACACGCTCAATGTTAGCTAGCATGTCACGCGCTCAATGTTAGCATGTCACGGGCTCAATGTTAGCTAGCATGTCACGTGCTCAATGTTAGCCAGCATGTCACGCGCTCAATGTTAGCTAGCTTGTCACGCGCTCAATGTTAGCTAGCATGTCACGCGTTCAATGTTAGCTAGCATGTCACGCGCTCAATGTTAGCTAGCATGTCATGCGCTCAATGTTAGCTAGCATGTCATGCGCTCAATGTTAGCTAGCATGTCATGCGCTCAATGTTAGCTAGCATGTCACGCACACAATGTTAGCTAGCATGTCATGAGCTCAATGTTAGCTAGCATGTCATGTGCTCAATGTTAGCTAGCATGTAATGCACTCAATGTTAGCTAGCATGTCACGCGCTCAATGTTAGCTAGCATGTCATGCGCTCAATGTTAGCTAGCATGTCACGTGCTCAATGTTAGCTAGCATGTCACGCGCTCAATGTTAGCTAGCATGTCACGCGCTCAATGTTAGCTAGCATGTCACGCGCTCAATGTTAGCTAGCATGTCACATGCTCAATGTTAGCTAGCATGTCACGCGCTCAATGTTAGCATGTCTCGCGCTAAATGTTAGCTAGCATGTCACGTGCTCAATGTTAGCCAGCATGTCACGCGCTCAATGTTAGCTAGCTTGTCACGCGCTCAATGTTAGCTAGCATGTCACGCGCTCAATGTTAGCTAGCATGTCATGCGCTCAATGTTATCATGTCACGCGCTCAATGTTAGCTACCATGTCACACGCTCAATGTTAGCTAGCATGTCACACGCTCAATGTTACCTAGCATGTCACGCGCTCAATGTTAGCTAGCATGTCACACGCTCAATGTTACCTAGCATGTCACGCGCTCAATGTTAGCTAGCATGTCATGCGCTCAATGTTAGCTAGCATGTCACACGCTCAATGTTAGCTAGCATGTCACGTGCTCAATGTTAGCTAGCATGTCACGCGCTCAATGTTAGCTAGCATGTCATGCGCTCAATGTTAGCTAGCATGTCACGCGTTCAATGTTAGCTAGCATGTCATGCGTTCAATGTTAGCTACCATGTCACGCGCTCAATGATAGCTAGCATGTCATGCGCTCAATGTTAGCTAGCATGTCACACGCTCAATGTTACCTAGCATGTCACGCGCTCAATGTTAGCTAGCATGTCACGCGCTCAATGTTAGCTAGCATGCCACGCGCACAATGTTAGCTAACATGTCACATGCACAATGTTAGCTAGCATGTCACACGCTCAATGTTAGCTAGCATGTCACATGCTCAATGATAGCTAGCATGTCACGCGCTCAATGATAGCTAGCATGTCACGCGCTCAATGTTAGCTAGCATGTCACACGCTCAATGTTAGCTAGCATGTCATGCGCTCAATGTTAGCATGTCACGCGCTCATTGTTAGCTACCATGTCATGCGCTCAATGTTAGCTAGCATGTCACACGCTCAATGTTACCTAGCATGTCACGCGCTCAATGTTAGCTAGCATGTCAGGCGCTCAATGTTAGCTAGCATGCCACGCGCACAATGTTAGCTAGCATGTCACATGCACAATGTTAGCTAGCATGTCACACGCTCAATGTTAGCTAGCATGTCACGCGCTCAATGCTAGCTAGCATGTCACGCGCTCAATGTTAGCTAGCATGTCATGTACTCAATGTTAGCTAGCATGTCACGTGCTCAATGTTAGCTAGCATGTCACATGCTCAATGTTAGCTAGCATGTCACGCGCTCAATGTTAGCTAGCATGCCATGCGCTCAATGTTAGCTAGCATGTCACGCGCTCAATGTTAGCATGTCACGTGCTCAATGTTAGCTAGCATGTCACGCGCTCAATGTTAGCTAGCATGTCACGCGCTCAATGTTAGCTAGCATGTCACGCGCTCAATGTTAGCTAGCATGTCATGCGCTCAATGTTAGCATGTCACGCGCTCAATGTTAGCTACCATGTCACGCGCTCAATGCTAGCTAGCATGTCATGCGCTCAATGTTAGCTAGCATGTCACACGCTCAATGTTACCTAGCATGCCACGCGCTCAATGTTAGCTAGCATGTCACGCGCTGAATGTTAGCTAGCATGCCACGCGCACAATGTTAGCTAGCATGTCACATGCACAATGTTAGCTAGCATGTCACACGCTCAATGTTAGCTAGCATGTCACATGCTCAATGTTAGCTAGCATGTCACGCGCTCAATGTTAGCTAGCTTGTCATGCGCTCAATGTTAGCATGTCACGCGCTCAATGTTAGCTACCATGTCACGCGCTCAATGTTAGCATGTCATGCGCTCAATGTTAGCATGTCACGCGCTCAATGTTAGTTACCATGTCACGCGCTCAATCTTAGCTAGCATGTCATGCGCTCAATGTTAGCTAGCATGTCACACGCTCAATGTTACCTAGCATGTCACGCGCTCAATGTTAGCATGCCACGCACAGAATGTTAGCTAGCATGTCACATGCACAATGTTAGCTAGCATGTCATGTGCTCAATGTTAGCTAGCATGTCACGCGCTCAATGTTAGCTAGCATGTCACATGCTCAATGTTAGCTAGCATGTCACGCGCTCAATGTTAGCTAGCATGCCATGCGCTCAATGTTAGCTAGCATGTCACGCGCTCAATGTTAGCATGTCACGCGCTCAATGTTAGCTAGCATGTCACGCGCTCAATGTTAGCTAGCATGTCATGCGCTCAATGTTAGCTAGCATGTCACACGCTCAATGTTACCTAGCATGCCACGCGCTCAATGTTAGCTAGCATGTCACATGCTCAATGTTAGCTAGCATGTCACGCGCTCAATGTTAGCATGTCACGCGCTCAATGTTAGCTAGCATGTCACGTGCTCAATGTTAGCTAGCATGTCACGCGCTCCTTGTTAGCTAGCATGTCACGCGCTCAATGTTAGCTAGCATGTCACGCGCTCAATGTTAGCTACCATGTCACGCGCTCAATGTTAGCTAGCATGTCATGAGCTCAATGTTAGCTAGCATGTCACACGCTCAATGTTACCTAGCATGTCACGCGCTCAATGTTAGCTAGCATGACACGCGCTGAATGTTAGCTAGCATGCCACGCGCACAATGTTAGCTAGCATGTCACATGCACAATGTTAGCTAGCATGTCACACGCTCAATGTTAGCTAGCATGTCACGCGCTCAATGTTAGCTAGCATGTCACGCGCTCAATGTTAGCTAGCTTGTCATGCGCTCAATGTTAGCATGTCACGCGCTCAATGTTAGCTACCATGTCACGCGCTCAATGTTAGCATGTCATGCGCTCAATGTTAGCATGTCACGCGCTCAATGTTAGCTACCATGTCACGCGCTCAATGTTAGCTAGCATGTCATGCGCTCAATGTTAGCTAGCATGTCACACGCTCAATGTTACCTAGCATGTCACGCGCTCAATGTTAGCTAGCATGTCACGCGCTCAATGTTAGCTAGCATGCCACGCGCAGAATGTTAGCTAGCATGTCACATGCACAATGTTAGCTAGCATGTCACACGCTGAATGTTAGCTAGCATGTCACGCGCTCAATGTTAGCATGTAACGCGCTCAATGTTAGCTAGCATGTCATGTGCTCAATGTTAGCTAGCATATCACGCGCTCAATGTTAGCTAGCATGTCACATGCTCAATGTTAGCTAGCATGTCACACGCTCAGTGTTACCTAGCATGTCACGCGCTCAATGTTAGCTAGCATGTCACGCGCACAATGTTAGCTAGCATGTCACATGCACAATGTTAGCTAGCATGTCACACGCTCAATGTTAGCTAGCATCTCACGCTCTCAATGTTAGCTAGCATGTCACGCGCTCAATGTTAGCTAGCATGTCACGCTCTCAATGTTAGTTAGCATGTCACGCGCACAATGTTAGCTAGCATGTCGCGCGCACAATGTTAGCTAGTATGTCACGTGCACAATGTTAGTTAGCACGTCACGCGTTCAATGTTAGCTAGCATGTCACGCGCTCAATGTTAGCTAGCATGTCACGCGCTCAATGTTAGCTAGCATGTCATGCGCTCAATGTTAGCTAGCATGTCACGCGCTCAATGTTAGCATGTCACGCGCTCAATGTTAGCTAGCATGTCATGCGCTCAATGTTAGCTAGCATGTCATGCGCTCAATGTTAGCTAGCATGTCATGCGCTCAATGTTACCTAGCATGTCACGCGCTCAATGTTAGCTAGCATGTCACGCGCACAATGTTAGCTAGCATGTCACATGCACAATGTTAGCTAGCATGTCACGCGCACAATGTTAGCTAGCATGTCACACGCTCTATGTTAGCTAGCATGTCACGCTCTCAATGTTAGCTAGCATGTCACGCGCTCAATGTTAGCTAGCATGTCACGCTCTCAATGTTAGCTAGCATGTCACGCTCTCAATGTTAACTAGCATGTCACGCGCACAATGTTAGCTAGCATGTCACACGCTCTATATTAGCTAGCATGTCACGCTCTCAATGTTAGCTAGCATGTCACGCGCTCAATGTTAGCTAGCATGTCACGCTCTCAATGTTAACTAGCATGTCACGCGCACAATGTTAGCTAGCATGTCACGCGCGCGTTAGCTAGCATGTCACCCGCATAATGTTAGCATGTCACGCGTACAATGTGAGCTAGCATGTCGCACGCATAATGTTAGCTAGCATGTCACGCGCACAGTGTTAGCTAGCGTGTCACGCGCTCAATGTTAGCTAGCATGTCACGCGCACAATGTTAGCTAGCATGTCGCGCGCACAATGTTAGTTAGCATGTCGCGCGCATGTTAGCTAGCATGTCACGTGCACAATGTTAGCTAGCATGTCACGCGTTCATTGTTAGCTAGCATGTCACGTGCACAGTGCTAGCATGTCACGTGCACAATGTTAGCTAGCATGTCACGCGTTCAATGTTAGCTAGCATGTCACGCACACAATGTTAGCTAGCATGTCACGCGCACAGTGTTAGCTAGCATGTCACGCACATGTTAGCTAGCATGTCACGCGCACAATGTTAGCTAGCATGTCACGGGCACAATGTGAGCTAGCATGTCACGCGCACGTTAGCTAGCATGTCACGCGCATGTTAGCATGTCTCGCGTACAATGTGAGCTAGCATGTCGCACGCATAATGTTAGCTAGCATGTCACGCGCACAGTGTTAGCTAGCATGTCACGTGCAGAATGTTAGGTAGCATGTCACGCGCACAGTGTTAGCTAGCATGTCACGCGCACAATGTTAGCTAGCATGTCGCGCGCATGTTAGCTAGCATGTCACGCGCACAATGTTAGCTAGCATGTCACGCGCACAATGTTAGCTAGCATGTCACGCGCACAATGCGAGCTAGCATGTCACGTGCACAATGTTAGCTAGCATGTCACGCGCACAATGTTAGCTAGCATGTCGCGCGCACAATGTTAGCATGTCGCGCGCACAATGTTAGCTAGCATGTCGCGCGCATAACGCTAGTTCGCATGTCACGCGCACAATGTTAGCTAGCACGTCGCATGGACAATGTTAGCTAGCATGTCGCGCGCATAATGTTAGCTAGCATGTCTCGCGCATAATGTTAGCTAGCATGTCACGTGCACAATGTTAGCTAGCATGTCACACGCACAATGTTAGCTAGCACGTCGCATGGACAATGTTAGCTAGCATGTCGCGCGCATAATGTTAGCTAGCATGTCACGCGCATGTTAGCTAGCATGTCACGTGCACAATGTTAGCTAGCATGTCGCGCGCATGTTAGCTAGTATGTAACGTGCACAATGTTAGCTAGCTAGCATGTCACGCGCACAATGTTAGCTAGCATGTCACGTGCACAATGTTAGCTAGCACGTCACGCGTTCAATGTTAGCTAGCATGTCACGCGCATAATGTTAGCTAGCATGTCACGTGTACAATGTTAGCTAGCATGTAACGTGCATAATGTTAGCTAGCATGTCACGCGCATAATGTTAGCTAGCATGTCACGTGTACAATGTTAGCTAGCATGTAACGTGCACAATGTTAGCTAGCATGTCGCGCGCATAATGTTAGCTAGCATGTCACATGCACAATGTTAGCTAGCATGTCACACGCACAATGTTAGCTAGCATTTAACGTGCACAATGTTAGCTAGCATGTCACGTGCACAATGTTAGCTAGCACGTCACGCGTTCAATGTTAGCTAGCATGTTACGTGCACAGTGTTAGCTAGCATGTCACGTACACAATGTTAGCTAGCATGTCACGCGCATAATGTTAGCTAGCATGTCACACGCACAATGTTAGCTAGCATGTCACACGCACAATGTTAGCTAGCATTTAACGTGCACAATGCTAGCTAGCATGTCACGTGCACAATGTTAGCTAGCACGTCACGCGTTCAATGTTAGCTAGCATGTCACGTGCACAGTGTTAGCTAGCATGTCACGTACACAATGTTAGCTAGCATGTCACGCGCACAATGTTAGCTAGCATGTCACGCACAGTGTTAGCATGTCACGCACAATGTTAGATAACATGTCACGCGCACAGTGTTAGCTAGCATGTCACGCGCACAGTGTTAGCTAGCATGTCACGCACAATGTTAGATAGCATGTCACGCGCACAATGTTAGATAGTATGTCACGCACACAAGTTAGCTAGCGTGTCACGCACACAATGTTAGCTAGCATGTCACACGCGCAATGTTAGCTAGCATGTCACGCACAATGTTAGCTAGCATGTCACGCACAATGTTAGCTAGTATGTCGTGCACAGTGTGAGCTAGCATGTCGCGCACAATGTTAGCTAGCATGTCACGCGCACAATGCTAGCTAGCATGTCACGCGCACAATGTTAGCTAGCATGTCACGGGCACAATGTGAGCTAGCATGTCACGCGCACGTTAGCTAGCATGTCGCACGCATAATGTTAGCTAGCATGTCACGTGCACAATGTTAGCTAGCATGTCACGCGCACAGTGTTAGCTAACATGTCACGCACACAATGTTAGATAGCATGTCACACGCACAATATTAGCTAGTATGTCACGCACACAATGTTAGCTAGCATGTCACGCGAACAGTGTTAGCTAGCTTGTCACGCGCACAATGTGAGCTAGCATGTCGCGTGCACAATGTTAACTAGCATGTCACGCGCACAATTTTAGCATGTCATGCGCACAATGTGAGCTAGCATGTCGCGTGCACAATGTTAACTAGTATGTCACGCGCACAATGTTAGCATGTCATGCGCTCAATGTGAGCTAGCGTGTCACGTGCACAATGTTAGCTAGCATGTCACGCGCACAATGTTAGCTAGCATGTCACGCGCACATACATACTCGCCAGATATTTAAGGACAAGAAAACCATAGGTTTTGTGGCCAGTGTACACTCAGTGGGCACTTTATCAGGTACACCTGTGAACCAGCTTATCGAGGCAAGTATCTAATCAGTCAATCACGTGGCAGCACCTCAGTGCCTATAAGCATACAGACATTGTCAAGAAGTGAAATTATTGTCCAAATCAAACATCAGGATGGAGAAGAAATGATTTTGACCATTTAATAATTGTTGGTGATCGACGGCGTGGGTTGAGTATTTCAGAAACTGTTGATCTCCGGGGTTTTCACTCACAATCTGTAGAGTTTGCAGAGTATGGTATGAAAAACACGAAACATGCAACGAGAGGCAGGTCTGTGAGCGATAAAATACCTTGTTAATAAGAGAGGTGAGAGGAGAATGGCCAGACTGGTTCAAGGTGGCAGGAAGGCGACAGTACAGCAGTGTGCATATTAATTGGGAATGTAATGAAATAAGACATTTATTAGGAAAATTAATATTTATTTGAAAAATACACGTCAGTGATATGAGAGATAATTGATTTAATAAAATATATGACTACCCTTTGTTTATATAAGCATTGCTACACGCTTTGGCATAGAATCGACCTATGTTGATAATATTTTGGCAAGTTCTTCGTCGTGGTCCAGGTCCTAATAACAGCAGCAATTGACTTCTTCACAGGTGAACAGTTCTGTTTTGCGATCCTGCGTTTGGTTACTGCCAATAGATTCTCAGTTGGGTTAGGGTCAGGAGAGTTACCAAACCAATATTAACGCTTAGCCTAATTCGAAAAATGTCAGCATTTTTCTAGAAGTATGGCATGAGGCAAGATCCTGCTGGAAAAATGTCTTCTCCATCAGGAAAGTCTCTATCGACAATGGGAAGCAAATGAGTTGCCAGGATTGCCTTGTATTTGTCACTGTTCATCGTTCCCTCAACAATAACAAACCGTCCAGGGCCTTTAGCAGCAAAACTACCCCAAAACATCCTCTTAGGTGGGTGTTTTGGCGCTTGTTGAATGTGTCTATTCCTTTGCTCCATCTGTACCCACATACTTCAAAATGCGCCTCATCTGAAAATATAACTTTTCTCCATTCATCTGTCGTTCATCCCTTTTGATCGAGTGCCCATGTCAAACAGGTTTTTTTTTCATAGCAACAGTCAATAATCGTTTCTTTACCGGCCTCCTGGCAGTCCTAATTTCAAGGAGCCTTAGTCATACAGTTGAAGAATCAACATCTACGCCAGCTAAAGCTAAATCTCCCTGTAGATCTTTGTTGGTTTTCTGGGGATCCTTCACACTATTTCTTATGAAAACCTTGTCACTGTGACGCGTTGTCTTCCTTTTTCTTCCACATCTTCCTCAACGTAGCTCTCCACAATCATCAGTGTCGTCAGTTCTCTTCAGAATCCGACCAACAGTTGACTTTCCTAGGCTCAATTTTTCGGAGATCTGTCTGATACTCAAATCAGCAGGTTTTCTAATAACTACAATACTAGCACGCTTCCTAGGTGTAACGTCCGTCGTAAATTTCAGCAGTAATCATGAACTGAAGGGAACAAATTTGCGAATCACGTTAACTCATGGATCACGCTGGCAATTGCTGTATGGTTACCAGAAGTCAGTAATAAACTCTTCTGAAAAGAAAAGAACCCAAACTACTTAAATTAAGTCAGATACTAAGACATGAGATAATCAAAAAATTTACTCCTGTCCCAATTAATTTCCACACTAATGTAACTCAAATAACCACTCATTACAACAAAGGAATGCAGAAGAGCATTTCTGAATACGCAACACACACACACAAGGAGGGGACAGAGGGTAAGCAAGGGATTACATAATAGGAACACTTCAGACTGGGGTCCCAAGGCAGTGATTGCACTGATGTACAACCCACCACAGAATAGCAGGAGGCCAAGACAAGAATATGATGAGAGCAACAGAGCAATGGTTGATACATTAGTTGAGGTGGCGAGAAGCCCACATGGGTAGGGCAAAGTTACTATTTGTGGGTTATTTCAATCATTAAAAGATTGAGAAAACCTGGAACCACATAGAGAACCAGAAACGTGGAGGGCCAAGATTATGGAGGTGGCACCAATATGTTAGGGACACTACCAGAGAGAGAGAGAGAGAGAGAGAGAGAGAGAGAGAGAGGAAGAACCGGCAAGACTGAATCTCATATTCTCTCAGACACTGAGGACATCACATATGAAAGGCCCCTTGTAGCAAGTGATCATGTAGTCATGAGCTTCGAATACATGGTAGAATTACAAGTGGAGGGGGAAGGAGGACGAGTAGGATAGGAGAAGCCAAACTGCAAAATAGGGGACTACATAGGCATGAAAAATTTCCTGCATGTGGTTCAGTCAGTCAAAATTTATTTCTTTGCAAAGGTTACAATGTGTGATTACATTTAAAAATTAGTTAAGTACAAACGAAGCCACTATCATGCCGGGGCATATCGGGCAGACTAATCTAGACAGGTTAAGAATGGTTAGCTTTTAGGTATTGATTATTTTATCTTATTTCTAGTTCGAAGTAGTCAAAAGTTTCAAAATTAAAGAATAATAATCTTTGTGTAGCCCATAACAGTATTACAAGAAGAACAATTAGTGATGGTACAACAGTACTATTTTAAGTATGTGTTAATGTTTTGATCAGAGGTCATAAAATATTTGAGAGTTGCTTCACACGAGTTTGATGACTTAACATAGTGTTTGTTTGGTTAATATTGTGAAATAAGATGATTTTCAAGTATAGTCTTCAATTTGTTTGCGGGCTGGGGACATTTTGCTGGTTCGGGAAATAAATTCCAGATCTTCGGGCCCTTTACGTGAACTGCATTTTTGCATAGTGTGAGACGGACATGAAGGATGTCAAAGACTGTTTTGTGCCTTGTGTTATGCCTGTGGATTCTGCTGTAACTCTCATGGAGAAGTTTGAGCGGAGAGTTTATATTGGAGTTTAATGTTCTGTACATATAGTAGACAATAATATGAGTGTATATTTTGTATATTAAGTAACTTGAAGCTCTTGAAGAGTGGTGGGATGTGCTGTCTGTCGCAGGAGTTAAGAACATAAGAACATAAGAAGGAAGGAACACTGCAACAGGCCTACTTACCCATGCGGAGCAGGTCCATGTTCCCCCCCCCCCCCCCGCGGATTAGACCAATGACCCACCCAGCCTGGTCATCTCCACTCAAGGATGGAGCACTGCACCAGACCCAGCAGCACAAGCTAGTCAGGTCCAACTCACACCCACCCACACCCACTGATGTATTTATCTAACCTATTTTTAAAGCTACACAACGTTTTAGCCTCAATAACTGTACTCGGGAGTTGGTGACCATCTGAGTAAGAGCTTTTTCTTTGGTTATTAAAGGCTTATGGTAATTTACCGATCCTCAAGCACAGTGGAACAGAGAGCTGGTGAGAAAATGGGTAAATGAAATGATGGAACACGTGACAGCAAAATACAAAGAGGCAGAGGAGAGGTTCGTACCCAAGGGCGATAGAAACAATGGGAAGACAAGAACGAGTCCTTGGTTCACCCAGATGTGAACAGAGATCAAAACTAAGTGTGCTAGAGAATGGAAAAAGTATAGAAGATAAAGGACCAGGAAAACAGGGAGATTAGTAGAAGAGCCAGAAATGAATATTCATAGATAAGGAGGAAGGCCGAGCAGCAATACGAAAATGACATAGAATTAAAAGTCAGACCCGAAGCTGTTGTACAGCTACATCAGGAGGAAAACAACAGGTAATCAAGTTGAGGAACTAATGAGTGGAGATCACAAGAGACGAGAAGTATGTGAAATGCTCAACATAAGATTTAAGGAAGTATTTTCAGTGGAGACAGAAAGAACTCCAGAAAACCGGAATAGTAGGGAACACCAGTAAGTGCTGGACACAATACTCACAACAGAGGAGGAAGTGAAGAGGCTGCTAAGTGAACTAGGTACGTCAAAAGCGGTGGGACCGGGCATCTCTCCATGGGTCCTGAGAGAGAAAGCAGAGCGCTGTGTGCGCCACTAACAACAATCTTCAATACATCTATCGAAACAGGGTAACTAAGGAGTGGAAGACAGCAAATGTAGTCCCATTATAGAAGATAGGTGACAGACAGACATAACTAAACTAGAGACCAGTCAGGGAGAAGATTATCAGAAGAGCGGCTGAGCACCTAGAAAGCAATGAGCTCAGTTTCAGGAAAGGGAAATCTGTGTCACAATCTTACTGGAGTTTTACTACAAAGTGACAGAAGTAAAACGAAGAGAGGGGTGGGTAGACTGAACTGTAAGAAGGCTTTCGACACAGTTCCTCACAAGAGAACAATGCAAAACCTAGAGGAGAAGGCAGGAATCACAGGAATGAAACTGCAATGGATCAGAGAATACTTAACAGGAAGGAAACAACGAGTCACGATACGTGACGAGGTGTTAGAATGGGCACCTGTGACGAGCTGGATTCCACAGTGGTCAGTCTAGGATCGGTGGTATTTCTGGTATATGTGAATGACATGACGGAAAGGATAGATTCAGAGGGTCCCTGTTTGCAAACGATGTGAAGCTAATGCTTCACATCGTTTTAAGATTCGAATACACAGTAGAGTTACAAGTGGAGGGGGAAGCAGGAAGACCCGGACGAATGAAGCCAGACAACAAGAAGGGCGACTATGCGGGAATGAAGAACTTCCTGAACGGGGTTCAGTTGGGACAGAGAACTGGCAGGGAAGCCAGTAAACGAGATGATGGAATATGTGACAACAGTGTGCAAGGAAGCTGAGGAGAGGTTTGTACCCAAGGGTAACAGGAATAATGAAAAGCCAGGATGAGCCCGTGGTTCACCCTAAGGTGCAGGGAGGCCAAAACTAAGTGTGCTACGGAATGGAAGAAGTATAGAAGGCAAATAACCCAGGAGAATAAGGAGAGCAGTCATAGAGCCAGAAATGAATATGCACAGGTAAGAAGGGAGGACCAATAACAATATGAAATGACATAGCAGCGAAAGTCAAATCTGACCCAAAGCTATTGCACAGTGACATCAGGAGGAAAACAAGAGTCAAGGACCAGGTAATCAGGCTAAAGAAGGAAGGAGGAGAGATCACAAGAAATGACTGCGAAGTATGTGAGGAACTCATCATGAGAATCAAAGAAGTGTTCACAGAGGAGACAGAAAGGACTCCAGAAAGACGGAGAGGTGGGATACACCACCAAGTGTTGGACACAATACATACAACCGAGGAAGAAGTGAAGAGGCTGCTGAGCGAACTAGACACCTCAAAGGCGATGGGGCCGGATAACATCTCTCCATGGGTCCTGAGGGAGGGAGCAGAGGCGCTATGTGTACCCCTAACAATATTCAACACATCTATCGAGACAGGGAGATTACCTGAGGTATGGAAGACAGCAAATGTAGAACCAATTTAAAAAAAAAGACAGACAAGAAGCATTAAACTATAGACCAGTGTCACTGACATGTATTGTGTGCAAAGTCACGGGGAAGATTATCAGGAGAAGAGTGGTGGAACACCTAGAAAGAAATGAGCTTATCAACAACATCCAACACGGTTTCAGGGACGGGAAATCCTGTGTCACAAACCTACTGGAGTTCTATGACAAGAGATTAGTTTGCAACAAGACTAGTTCCAGAGTTAAGGGGTATGTCCTACGAGGAGAGGTTAAGGGAAATCGACCTGACGACACTGGAGGACGGGAGAGATAGGGGGGACATGATAACGACATATAAAATACTGAAAAGAATTGACATGGTGGACAGACAGAATATTCCAGAGATGGGACACAGCAACAAGGGGACACAGTTGGAAATTGAAGACACAGATGAATCACAGGGATGTTGGAAGCATATCTTCAGTCACAGAGTTGTCACGAAGTGGAGTAGTTTGGGAAGCGATGTAGCGGAGGCAGGATCCATACATAGCTTTAAGCAGAGGCAAAATAAAGGTCATGGTGCAGGGAGAGTGACCCAGTAACAGTCAGTGAAGAGGCGGGGCCAGGAGCTAAGACTCGACCCCTGCATCCACAACTAGACGAGTACAACTAGGCAAGTACACCACAAAACATTGAAATAAGTGCAAATATCCTGATAGTGATGGTCTTAATGCTTTTATAATGCTGTGTAGCGGGTTATCAGGAAACGAAGAAAAATAGAAAACTCAGCTATCATGCAACAGCCTCAAGTATTTCAGTGTTGCAGATGTTAATTGCAAAAACAGTTTATATTTGTGAAGTCACAGATTGATCTAACAAACCATTGTAAAATGTCACACCCCTTGCCTTGGAAGGGAAGTGTTAGAAATGTAGGAGAACTCCTAGTACCGTAGGTCTCATGGTTTGAGAAGCCATTTCTTTGTGAAGAGTACACGTGGTGTGCCTCATGGGGGGGGTGACCCCCAAAACCTGGAGTTAAGGGGGTGTATGAACAGCTATGAGAGAAGACTTGGGGAGAGCCCTTGCCTGAGTGCAGGGGGCTCTATAGAGAATTGGGGCAGAGCTCTTGCCTGTGTGCAGAGCTCTGGGCGAGAAGCTGAAGTCAGTGGGGAAGACTTCAGGTTCTGTTCTAGCTGTGAACAAAAAGCTCTGGGGAGATAGCTGTCACCATTATGGGTCTTGGGACCTACGGCTAGTGTGTGTGACTGACTTCCTGAAGTGAACTGTCCTACTCAACTTATATTGTAAGTTAAATTTCCTTTTGTCAGTTAATTGTATTCCCTGTCTTACTGCTCGTTTACAATCCCCATTTATCTAACTCCAATCATGTTCCCAATTATATTATTGTACAAGGACTTGGAAATAAAACTGTGTTTGAGCGGAATAGTAATATTCACTGCCCTCCGTTATTTCTAATTCTTGTTTTATTACTTTATTTAAAGTACTCAGGGGTGAGTAGTGTAGAGTTAATGAAAGGTGGTAGTGTAGTCAGCATTGACCTCACGTTACCTCCACTTCTGTTACTACCTTCACTCCTCGTATTTGACCCCTTCCTTATTCCCTCTTATTCCACCCCCTGCCCTCCAAGCTTGCGACCACAAAATAAAGAAAAAAGTGCGAATATCTGAACAGTGAAATGTTTAATATCTTGATAGTGATTGGTGTTAGTGCAGTGGCAAAACTGAAATACGAGTGCTAAGAGGAATAAATACAAGGTATAGACATTTGTTGTATATAGTGCGACACCAAAAAGATACACAGCAGGGATAGCATAGGGCTGCACCGACTGCCATCGCTACCAGAAGCGTGATACTCACGTGTATGTGGAAGCGTCTTGGTCAATATGTTCGTTTTTTTTTCAGTGTATATTTTTAGTTGCACTACTTTCAGGAAGAGGAAGCTATCTGAAAGTAGTGCTTCATTATGGCACATATTTAGTTACATGAGGAGTCAGTGTGTCTAGTGGATCTACAGGTGTTTTTAAAAGATTTTGTGCAATGGAAATAAGGACCCCACTGGAAATAGTAAGAACCCCACTGAAAATAAATTAGGACCCCAGTGGAAATAAGTTACTTTGATTTTTTTTGTCATCCTAGGCAATTTGAACATATGCTGATATGTATGATAATGTATGTAACTGTATTCATGTGTACCTGTACCTAAATAAACTTACTTATAAGTGAGTTAGGAAATTAAAGAAATCGTACTAAAGAAAAAAAATTTTGATGATACCCCCTCCTTGACTTCTGAAATCACTGCTGATGCAGGTAATGTAAGATTACTTATCCGACCCCTACAAGCTCCAGTGGAGGTCAAGATCTGATGGTCTTGACCTCACCATGCACAAATTGTCCTAAGCCTTTCTGAGGGATTAGTTTGGGGGGTAACAGAGCTCCATGGTGTTTTGGAATCTCAGGTTAAAGAGCTGAAGAAGAAGGTTCTACTTCTTCAGGAAGAAAATAGGAGGTTGAAAATTCGCCTAGATGGATTTGAGAGTGAGTGTGAGATGGGTGGAGACGGTGTGAAGGAAAAGGTTACCAACAGTGAATTGGAGAGTGGCAATTGCTTCAGGTGCAGTTACCTTCACCATGGGTAGAAGCATCAAGATAAGGAAGGCTGATAGAGAAGACCTGTAGGTAGGAAGTCGATTATCTGTTCTCCAGGGTGAGTGTACTTCTGTGAGTAGTGAGGTTAAAGGTACCAATAACTCTTCTGCTAATCAAGGTAAGAACATTCTGGTTCTGAGTGACTCACAGGTAAGATATGTGGTCAATGCTTTCTGTAATAGAGATAGGAAGTTGAGACAGAATGTGTGTTTCCCAGGAGCTGGTGTTGATAACATAGTCAACAAGTTGGATATCGTATCAGGTAAGGGGAACAAGCCCATTAGCTGTCTCAGTGCTGGTGGAAATGATATCCAGAAGGGTAGGAGAGAGGAGCTGCTAGATAAGTACAGGTCGGCAATAGACTCAATAAGATCTAAGGGAAGGGGTCCCTATCATATGCAGCATCTTGCCTAGAAGGGGTGCAAGCAATGAATGAATGTCTAGGGCAATTGGTGTAAATTGCTGGCTAGACAGGTACTGCAGGGAACTTGCAATCCTATTCATTGATAGCTCGGACAATTTCTATGGCAAACATGATATTTATGCAAGGGATGGGATACATCTCTCTTGTGGAGGGGTGGTAGCATTAACCATCTCAATTGAAGGGGCCATTGCTGACTTGTCCGGGACTTTAAACTGATAGAATAAAGAGGTATGGGTGTGTGTGGGAAACAATCAGGTTACAGCACTAGGGCTGAAAACAGAAGATATTACCAGGATACTTCAGGGATATGTGTAGAAGATTTTATTCATCATAAAGTTGCTAGTAAAAGCAAAGCAACTGGTCAACAAACAGAGACAGTCAAGGGCTGCGAGTGACTAGCTCCATAATGGTTTACTATGCTAACATTAGGAGTGCAAGAAATAAGATAGATGAGCTAAGATTAATTGCATGTGCATGGATATTATTAATGAATGACACATACAAGGATGAAAACTATACCACACTGATAGGGTCAACAGGAAGGGTGGTGGAGTGGCGATGTATGTCAGAGATAATTTGAATTGTTGTGTTAGGCAAAATATAAAATTAGAAGCACTGGACATAGAATCAGTTTGGCTACAGTTTCTTGAGGGTCGTGAAAAATTAATTTTGGGTGTGATTTATAGGCCCCTAAACTTTGATAGGGAGAGCTGTAGGCTTCCATGGGATGAAATTCGTAAGGCATCTTGATATGAAAATGATTGGAGAGATGTAACAGGAAATCTGGAGTCTAGCGATTTTCTTTATGACTCAGGATTGATTTTTAAAGCAGTTTGTGACAGAACCAACTAGAGGAAATAACCTACTTGACTTGGTTCTTGGCCTGGTGGTTAACGCTCTCGCTTCACACGGTGAGGGCCTGGGTTCGATTCCCAGCCAGAGTAGAAACATTGGACGTGTTTCTTTCCACCTGTTGTCTATGTTCCCCATCAGTAAAATGGGTACCTGGGTGTTAGTCGACTGGTGTGGGTCGCATCCTGGGACACTGACCCAAGGAGGCCTGGTCACAGACCGGGCCGCGGGGGCGTTGACCCCCGGAACTCTCTCCAGGTATCTCCAGGTAAACTAATTATTAATCTTGAGGTTAAGGGTGAGCTTGGGGTAAGCAGTTACAAATCACTCAGTTTCAGTATATCATGGAATGACCCTAATAACAATCAAGTCTCTGTCCCTGAATTCCGCTTGGCCGATTTCAAAGGTTTGCGAAATTACCTGAATGGGTTGAACTGGAATGACCTGAGTATGGATCAGGTAGGTGGTGATAGTTGCCAAGATGACGATTTTCAGAGTATAGTTCTAACTGCACAGACATCTTAAGTTCCAAATAGAGAAATTAGATCAAGCAAAAATTATCCAAACTGGATAAATAATAGATTAAATCACCTCACTAGTCAAAAGAGAGGCATATATAGCCGAATCAAAAGAGGAGAGGGGCACTTAAGAAATCAACATATTCAATTAAAGCATGATATAACAAAAGGAAATAAAAATAAAAAGAGATTATGAGGTTAAAGTTGTAAGAGATTCGAAGAGTAACCCAAATGGTTTCTTTCAGGTATACCGAAGATTATGGAAAATATAAGCCAACTCAAAAGGCACTCAGTTTACCGACAGTAATAAGGAAACTTATTTCCTCTCAGTTTTTACGCAAGAAGATGCTAGTGAAATTCCAGATATAATAAACTGTGTTGAACTGAATGATGATAAGTTATGCACAATCCAAGTCACTAGTGATATAGTTCTCAGACAAACAGATAAATTAATACCTAGCAAATCTCCAGGTTCTGATGAGCTGTTCGCAAGTGTTTTTAAGGAATGTAAGGCAGAACTTAGTGAACCCTTGGCTAGTCTTTTTAACATATCTCTACGAAATGGAATAGCTCTTGATAAGTTGAAAATGGCATATGTGATTCCTATCTACAAATCAGGTGACAGGTCCTAAGCTTTGAATTACAGACCGATAAGCCTAATCTCCATAGTGGGAAACTTGATGGAATCTATAATTGCCGCGGCTATTCGTAGCCATCTTGAAAGATATAAATTTATTAATGAATCTCAACAAGGTTTTACAAAAGGGCGTTCCTGCCTTTCAAATTTATTAACTTTTTTCACTAAGATATTTGAGGAGGTAGATCGTGGCTTTTGACAGAGTCCCACATCTGAGACTATTGAGGATCTGTTATAAAGTTGGAAAGATGACATCTGTTATTATACCAGTGAGCTTGGTTTGTGTGAGAGCTATGATGTCTGGTGCTGTCTCTCATTCTTTCATTCTCTCATTCTTTCTGTTGGTGCTTGTGCTTGTTGCTCTGCCCGGCTCTGGTTGTTCTCTGCTGACTGTGACCGTGTCTCTCTTTCTAGTCCCTTTCGTTTCTGAATTCTCTCTCTCAGTTGCTGTCATTCTGTTCTCATTCTGTCATAGTCTAGGAACACCCTCCTGTTTGTTAATTTCTTCAACCGTGATTTCTCCTGCAGGATCCTGTTCCTGACTGTTTCTTTCTTGAAAATTAGTTTGACCGGCTGATTTCTAATCCTGAAGTACCCCTCTGTTCTCTGAAAATTGATTATGTCAGTCATGTCCTCCTAAGCTATTTCTTTGAGGATATTTCCAATCTCTTGTATATCTTTCTGCTGTCTTTTGTTGTATGCCCTCCCTTCACTCTAGTGAATGACTAAAGACTGATGTTCTTCTCCTTCCACTGCCTTTCCGTCCGCGTCTCTGGGTCCTGTATGTACATAGCCATTGTCTTTCTTTTTATTTACTGTGACTCTTGATGGCCTGCTCATGCCTCTGCATGGGACATGTCATCTTCTCTACCTGTAACCCCCTTACTGCTGTTATTGCACCTAACATCTCGCCCCCTTCACTTGTCAGCTTTGCTTTGTGGTCTTATAGGGTTTTAGCATAAGCCATGTATCCTTCTGTTTCATTAGGCCTCTCACTTATTAGAGGTGTACCTCCTCCTGATGCCATGTACCCTCTGGGCACTGGCCCTATAACTCACTTCAACATATTTACTTCAACTTATAGGGCATTTATCTTGCCTTCTGCAGTTTCAGCACACAACTCCCATTTCTCCTTCTCTGCCTTCATCCTCCTCTCCATTTTTTTTCCATTCATTCTTCCTTTCCAGGCCCATCTTCCTTTGATCCTCTGAGTCTTCGACTTTCCCTCTGGGCCCCCCATTTTTAGTTTTTAATGGGCTAGGTTTCGTGATGCATGTGTGCTGTTCATGTGAGTGTTGTGTGTGTGTGTGTGCTGTTTGTGTGAGTGCTGTGTGTGCACTCACACAAGCATATGCATGTGTGTACTCACCTAGTTGTGGTTGCAGGGGTCGAGTCATAGCTCCTGGTCCCGTGTGTGTGTGTGTGTGTGTGTATGCACGTGCATGTATGTATGCATGTAGCCTTGTGCCTGTGTGCCTGTAAGGGGTGTGTGCAAGGGTTGTGTGCTTGTGCGGTAGTTGTGTGTGTGGATGTGCGGTACCTGCCTGTGTGTATGCTCAGTGGTTGTATGTGTGTGCATATGACCATGTATTTTTGTGAATATGGGTATGCGAATGTAAGTGTGTGTATGTACAAGACTAAGGTCAGTGCTTGCAGGTTGTGTTTCATCAGGCTTCAATTAGGACCCTCTGGAAATTTATGGACGGTTTATATGTCTTATATGATCTTAAATATTTAAGGGTATTGTGTTTACACATTGTGAAGGTCATGCAGCACCCTCTAAGCTATTTAAGAAACTCCCTAGAAGACCCCTTAACAAATTCGTAAATTCGGTGTAGTATTTCGATAAATTTAGCCTCAAGAGCAAATTAGGGAAGCCTCGATCATTATTAGATACTATTAGCATTAATAAAGCAACTTAAGTTATTAATATTAAGATATTATATCAATGAGATTAGAAGTGATGGAGAGTAGCTGAAGAATCATCAAGGAAGTTCCAGCTTCGTTGATGAGTATGAGGAACCAAATCGGAGCTCTGAACTCTGTCTCCACTCTGCCTACAAAATATTCGTCTGGCAACCAGTGAAACCACAGTGGATGTATTCCCGAAGTATGAGGATACTTCATCTCCATGACAGATCCCGTCCGTGAGATTAATTTTTAGTATTTAAATAAATTTTAGGTGGTCACTGACTATTGTGAGGAATGTTGTGATAATTTATCTCTGTGGGTTAGAAATGGGGTAATGCCTCACCAGGGGTAAATCATTTTAGGTTGTTGAGTGACTTACTTTTATGTGTATTAGTCCAAAATCTAGTAACTGCTCAGTAATATACTGATGCTAATAGAACTTTTTCCCTTTTGGTCACCTAGTGGTAATTGAAGCGAGCGGGGTGATGGGCACTGAAATCCCCTGCTAGGACTGTAGTGATATTCCTACTAAGTAACCAATGAAGGGGAATGGACTATGTAAGATTGTCTGGAGGAGGGGGGATATGTAACCCATTTCACTAATAGCCGTCCACATGAGGTCGTCATTTCTATAGCTATAATGCTGTCCTCATCAACATGAATGTTACGGAATTCATGTCCCTGTTTCACTAGGATGGCCACTCCACTGTAGGGCCTCTGGATTTCTCTAGTGTTGAATAACCCCGAAGCTTTATATGTTGATTTGGTCTGGCTGCTGTCTCGTTCAGGAGGATTATGTCCGGCTTGTGGTTACATAATTCAATTTCTAGGAGGTAGCTGTTGTTGAAGTGTTGGATGTTGAGTTGTAAAAACGTGATCGTCATTATTTAATGCTTTTTGTGTTGCTGCTGTGTGTAGAGTGTTGTGGCCTGAAGTTATAGCCACCCAGTGTGTGCATGTTGTCCCTGCTCGATTCTCTGAGAACAGAATTGTTGGTCCTCATCGATACTGCTGAAGTTGGATACACTAAATGACGAATCAGACTCGTCTCACTCTGTGGACACGTTAGCTGCCTCGTTCTCGAAGGGCATTGGGTCATCATTCCCTTCCACCTTGGGGATGGGAGACGTTGAGGGGTACGAGGTTGAGTTGAACTGGATGCCCAGCAGGTGCATCACTCAGAGCAGCAGTGGAACCTGATTGGTCATTAGGGTCAGCCTCTACGGTGGCTGATTGTGCAGCAGTGACTGGTGCAAGTGCAGGGACAGTTCCTTCCCTGCTGGGTGGGGGAAGGGGTTGAGGCTTGGGTGTTCGGGGGCACATGTACCCTGGTTAGAGGGAAGGAACTGAATGGGCGCACTATCTGGGACGATTATAGCTGAGGCTCCATATGCTAATAATAGCTCGTCGATAGAGCAGAGCTGATCATCGCCCCGTGCCACGTCACGGGCTATCATGTACATCAAAGTCCCTTTCATTATTCCTTTTATGAACCCTGGAGAGATAGGGAAGGAGAGTGGACTTTGGGCGTGGTGCATGCCAGCGTTAGGTTGGGAAAGGGAGATGGTCCAGACATTGTTGGTGGTGGAGGTGGCAGTGGGTGCCCTGCCAGGGCTCAGTAGATTGGGGAAAGATTCTTGGGACAGTAAGGGTGGTGTGGATGGAGTGGTTTTCTTGGCATTCGGCAGCTTTTTGTCCTCCAGAATTTTCTGGACTGGATTTCTTGACAGGGCAGCAAGGAGATCGCATGAAGTTTCCCACCCTTTAAACATGTTCTGAACAGATACTTCAGACTTTTTCATTGGTGCATTTGTTTATGTTATGGCCGAAACCATAACACCCGACCACAGATATTTGCTCGGGTGAGCATTTGGTACCATAGTATCTCAAATCGTTGGCACAAGAGTTTGGCTTCTGGCGAATTGATTTCAGGGACTGCTGGTTGTTAGAGTTCTTTGCAAACTTATACATCTCAAGAACTTTGATCTCGGAGTTTGCACTGTTCATCTCTTCCACGAGTTCTTCAGCAGAATTTTCAGGTATGAAGCTGTTGCTGCAACTAACACAGCACTGGACCTAGAAGTTGTCTGGGGGAGATACCCTCACTGAGGAGTTTGTCGAGAACATCTTTTATTAATTAGAGTAGTTCCTCTTCCGAGGAGAGCAGTAGTACTGCACCAGAGTGTCTGGAATATATCCATCTGTGCAACCGTGGCATTAGTACAAATGTAGCCGAAAAATTTCCTCTTTGGACTTCTGCCATCAGTGACCCGACGTCTGACTTACATTGGGCATGTTGACTAGTCAAGGTAAGGCTGTCCCAGATAATATGCTAGAAAAAAAAAAACTTAAGTGCCCTACATTCCATCTTCAGCCGACTTATGAAGGTCAGTCCCTAACAGACTGACCTCGAGGAAGTGAGGGAGACGGGGCCCCAAGGCAATGATCAACCAGAAGACAAGAAATGTAGAACAGCAGTGTAAAGACTGTTCGTGGTTAGGCCAGTGTAGTGGTTGGGGTATTGGGGAGGGGGGATGGGGTAGGGAGTGATGAGGGGAGACGGGGGAACAAGCAAGCTAGTCACCGCCTTGCCTTCTTGATGGGATGGGGCTAGAATTGACAGCAAGGAAGTTTCCTTTCAGCTCTGAAGAACTCAGGATAACCTCAAAAAATGAAGTTTATTATTGCTCAGTGAAAAATCCGACGTCCTCTTGCATAATCTCTTGCATCTGCTTAGTCCCTCTGCTCAACGCCACGTTACACGTAAGTATTGGGGTTTAGGGCCTAGTGGGCACCATACGGTGTTTACCGCACTCTTCTACTGAAAAACGTCACCATCTCATCCAATTTCACCAACCCTCACTCATCCAATAGGGCCATCACATGAGTTTACTGGTAATCACAAAGACTGCCTATGGCTTGAGCCTGATTGTGAAGGCTTACTCAGCTCTGTAAGTTCATAGGTAATTATTAACAAGGCTGGATCCTTAGGAAGGGTAATAGAAAAAAAAAACAAGTTACAAAGAAACACTTTATTATAAGAATTCATGTAGAAAATGTAAAAAAAAAAAAAAACACGAGAAATAATCCTATTGGAAAAAAAATATAGAAGCGATAATTGAATTGAAAGTTAATTTGTATAGATTTAATTTTAGAAGGGCATGTCGATGTTTACACAAGGCGTTGTAGGAACTGAAGCCGTTGTTGAAGATAAAGACGGGGGGGAGGGTCACACGTGTTCGTGACTCCGAAGATGATTTCCATAGTTAGGTGAATCTGTCTCCAATCACGTTCATCACCCCAGTAAGGAAGACTTGAGTAGCTCGCCCAGACACCAGGAAGACTGGCGTAGTTACCCTGGGTGTGTAGCTGGCTAGGGTGATCAGTTACGAGTGAAAAGGGCCGGTTGGATCGTAGGTATGTGACGTTAACTCAGTTAATCTTTGCCAGATCCCTTCTGGCCTTAACTTCACCTCGTTCTTGTCAGATGACCCACGCTGATAGTTCAAGGCTAAAATAAAAAAAAAGTAGTTACAACCTGCTCGCTAAATCACTCACACGATAGGTGAACAGCCTTTAAAAGAAATGGTGAGGATTAAAAAGTGATGTGAAATGTCAAGCAAGGCAGGGAAGTGTACAGCCATAAATAAGAGTGAAGCTCTTATTACAGGAGTGGAACGCATTACTTGCAGGTTTGATGGAAGTGGCTAGTCGAGTAATTTCTCCACTGGTTGGAGAGTCACACATCACCTCCAACCGGGTGAAAAGAGGCGGGGTGGGGGGTTAGCGGGAGCGAGACACCACTGCCAACAAATAACCATCACCATACATTCATAATTTCCATACTTTACCTCTTCCCTCACACTGATAAACAAAAGGAGTACCTGCCTGTGTGCTAGTAATAATAATAATAATAATTTTATTTCTTTGTAAAGGTTACAATGTGTCATAACAATTTTGATTTGTTAAGTACAAAGACAGCCACTATCATGCCGAGGCATTTCGGGCATCCATACTGTTCCCGCGTGACAGCCCACGCTCACACACCAACGCTGTACACACACCAATGGAAAATAAGTCTTGACATGATTTCCTTACATTTTACAGTTTAAGTTAACTTAAAATGCCAACGAATGTATGACATTATTTATAAAATTATCGTGGCACACTTCTCCACGATAATAAGCTATGCATGATTAGGGTAACTAGTGACATGGTCCTCAGTCAAACAGAGAAATTAAAACCAAACAAATCTCCAGGCCCTGATGAGCTGTTTGGGAGGGTTTTAAAGGAATGTAAAGAGGAACTTAGCAAACCTTTGGCTAAACATTCGTCCCTCGACCTGCGGGTAGAGAGAATGCTTCTTGAGGTTCCACTGCATGCCACCTGGTGAGGGCTGCTGTACTTAAGTACCAAGATGGCGGATTGTATGAGCCAGCGAGTAAACTCTGTCTGTATCGAGTTGGTCCGAGGGACATTAAGCAGTGCGACGATGAACGTTCTGCTTCCAGGCATCATCAGGAACGTCTATGGGATACCCAACAATGAACTATATGGTGTGGCCCTTAATGGTATGACAAGGGTCTTCATGAAGTTTATAAGAACCGGCTTTTACACCAGTATTGTGGATGAATTTCAAGAAAGAGGGATGAGTGTGAATTTAACAGTGGAGGTGTGTCTACATGACGTCTCTAAGTATTTCACATGGGTAAAGGTACAGAATGTACCATTTTAGGCAATGCCGTATGGGATTCAGAATGCCTTCAGCAGTTATGGAACTGTTCATATGGCTAGTATGGGGGTGTGGAGGGATGGCTCGTATGAAGGGCAGCCTGAAGGATCCTACACCCTTAGAATGTCATTGAAGTGGCCAATACTGTCGTATGTTACGTTGACAGGCTATAGGACCCAGTTATTTGTCCACTATGTAGGGCAGAAGAAAACGTGACAATTATGTGACTCTTACGAGCATATGGCGGTGCAGTGCACCGCAGGCAGGCCCCTAGGGTGATGACATCATCGACGGTAGACCAGCAACCGTGTAATGTGGACATGGAGTTGGGTGTATCAGATGGTCAGAGGCCGGATCTATGGAGGAGGTGTTGGGGACATGTGTCACCCTCCCAGAGGCAACAAGGGATGTTGAGAAATGGCATTACCAGTTAAGTTTAAAGAGTTTGTACGTAACTTAGAAAGACAGCTCATCGCCCGCACAGCCGCCCCTGCAGACGAGGTCTTGAGAAGCTGTCGAAGTCATCTCTCAACGGGCTGTAAAGAGTTATAATTTGTAAGATTATAAATTACCCCTAGGGGTGTTATGTCAGCATATTTCATTCACTGATGGCTGACAATTTACGTACTTGTTTGGACTCAAAAGTCCGCACCTAACTGCCGACTATAGGTTGATTACAAACTACTTGCGACTCAAGAACTGCGCAGTCCCCCGTACTACAAGAAATTCGAAACCTACCTTGCTCTTGTAGCGTGAGCTATGGTGTTCTTCACACCTTCAACAGATATCGGTGACTTGATAGAAGCTGAAGTGTCCTTGGATGTCCACGTCTTCCATAGTCTAGGAAAACGCACACTGGTACACTATGCTCCACAAGATTTGTCTTTATTGTTCACAATCTTATCACTAAAGAAGCTGATCACACTTCTCTTAAGTGTTTATTGTGTTTTATGAGACACTTTGTTCACACTAACGCACAGATCGTTCTTTGTTGGTTATCCTGGCGTCAGTGTCACTCTCAGTAGAGTCAAAAAAGTAATCTGAAGACGCCACAGCACCCCATGCCAGTCACTCCCCTAGCACAAAAAAAAGCTGACCTAGTACTTTTGCTTCCTTGCCACTTCCTCGATGAAGCAAAGCAGAATGTTTGATTCTTGCTGTCTTAAGCATAGACAACAATGTCCACTATCTTTACTATGGTAATAAAGAGGGAGCAGGATTTTCCTTAATTGTCCTGCTAAAGTAAGAGATGTACTGTTTCTTATTAAACTACACTTTGCAACACTGCAAGGAGCAGCGGTCACTTGACCACGTCGCATATTCATACGGCATCTGTGATCAATTACTCACTGTAGCAGTAAACAAGATGCTTGCCCCTTCTGAGAGGGCTGGGCCCCTCAGGGCTGAAAGGGCTGAAAGGGGCTGAAGGGGGCTGATACCCCCCTCCTGGAGAAAATTTCTCCACAAGGGAGAGCTCACCGAAGCCTGAGGGAACAGAGGACGTCGAAGAGACTGCCCAGGAGAGAATGTTGGAAGCAGTGCTGCAGGAGTTTTTGGGAAAGCTGGAGGCCAGTGAGGACGGAGCTGGGCGGTTATGTGCGGTGCAGCAGCTGGATGGGCATAAGAATGGAAAGGAGAGGGAAGTGGTGGTGGAGGTTCATCAGGAGGACTCGCATGAGGTAGATATGTGTGTGAGTGGTAGCTCACGCAGACTGCGTCTGCGGGAGCGTCCGAAATGGACGAAGTCCTTACACCTGGGCAGAGGCCTGGGAAGAAGGCATGGGCAGCTGTGGTGGAGAAGGCAAGCAGGGTTGGGGGTGTACTGGGGAAGCTCGGTGGGGGAGGGCAAGGGGGGGTTGTTGGACAGGTTAGGAAGAATAAGGATAGTATGGGTAATATGAAAGGAGGATTGAGTAAGCCAGAGCTGCATAGGGGTAAGCCACCTTTTCTGGAAAGTTCAGGTGTGTTGCAATAAATATAAATGGTCTTAAAACTGAGGTCAAAAGGGTTTGGTTAGAATGGTTTTTAAGAAGGTTTGATGCAGATGCATGTTTTATGCAGGAACATAACCATAGGTTAGGGTGTGAACTGCATTTGCGGGGTTATAAACTGTTTGTCAGCAATGCTTTGCAATTGAAAGGAGGGGTGGCAATGGCAGTAAAGGAGATCAGCCCATTGCACATCATGGGTTGGGAGGAGGGAGGAGGTGAGAGGGTCGTAAGGGTGGATGGGTGCTGGGGGAGGGGAGGGTATGTTTCATAGGTGTTTACATGCCGGCAATGCTAAGGGTGAAAGTAGATTTTGTGCGGGATGTCTTAATGTATTATTTGCGGGGTTTACCTTCCATAACAGTGCTTGGGGGTGATTGGAATTGTGTCATTAGGTATGGGGATGTGGTACCGAGGGGGGCTGGATGTGTACTGGGTGCTTTGAGGGACGTGTTAAGGGACGTAGGGATTGTAGATGTGGTGGGGAGGGGGGCTATGGAATACAGCACACATTCGTTTGCAGGGGTTATGAAGCAAGGTTAGATAGGATTTATGTCATGCAGGGGATAGGTGTGGAGAGGGTGAGGACTTTTGATGTGGGTTTTTCGGACCATAGGGCAGTGATAGCTGATCTAAGGATAGATGGTATAGTGCGCATATATGCTGGGTATCGGAAATTGAATGTGAGGCTCCTACAGGAGGGGGATGAAGGATCATCCTTCAAGGATTGGTGGAAGCTTTTCTGGGATACTAGGGATGGCGAGATGGATTTGCTTGACTGGTGGGAGATGAGGGCTAAGATAGGGATTGTGAAGTTTTTCAGGGTTGGCAGGGAACAGACGCAGTGGCAGTATGGTTTGCAGACCTACCTAGAGGGACTCCTGAATGATTGTTACGGGGGGGGGGGGCAGGGAAGGTATGAGAGGGGATATAGATGGTCTAAGGTGTCGAATTACGAAGATGCATAATGAAAGGTTTAATGCAATTAGAGATTTTTTTATATATTTTATTTAAAACAGTACAAAGTGAAATAAAAAAAAAAAGAATATGGAATCAGTTCTTCCACAAAATTTCATAATTCCTTTGGTAGAATATATTGGGAAGTCTGTGTATGTACACAAATTGTTCCACCCCCCGTGTTATTATATCCCTATCCTAAGTTATATAATGGAACACTAAATTTCACATTTATCTACAAAATTCATACCATATACATTATTATACTTATGCAAAGAACCCTAGACCTACCATATGCATTAGTGCCTCACTTTTCATGTTATTTATGTTTTCAGTACCACTCAGTACTCCTGCACTCCTGCTGCTTAAGCGAAAAACCCCTTGTCGTCCTATAATTCGTGCGCAATACGTGCCTCACAATGATGTCACTGATATATTATACATATACTTAAGTATGCATACACATGTGATAACAAGATTAATAGTGTATGTACTCATTTACCTTTACATCCAACTCATCTCCATTCACAACTCACGCTGATAACTAAGCTTTCAATCTAAGCTTTGATTGTGTAACATCCAGACAGTTCTGCGCTCACTCTAACTACCCCATGGGGTTTAAGTGTGCTCCGTCTTATATCGTCCATCCACAATTGGCAATCGTTACATATGCAAATTAGAAACCACTTGAGAAAACATTACCTATAATACACTAATATGAAACTACAAATACATCTTCTAAACATTTACCTTAGCAGGTACTACACTTGCATATATGATAAGCTACTGTCACACTCAAACATTTGGGATATACAAATCCAATGATGCACTTTGTAAGGATTATATGGCTAATACACCATATCCTGTCACCCATTTCCTGGGTCTGATCATACCTGCCCTCACACACAAGTGTAATACTTGCACATACATGAAAGTATATTCCCATTTAACAATGCACGTATTACTTACACTCACACACCTGCATATGATGTCAATGTTTGTATTCATCATTAACCCTATTATACCAGGGTATAACACATTAACTTAATGCAATGATGATTTGTAAGCCTTGAACTATTCTTCACCCCTCACACTTTTCCTTCATACCATCCTATATTCATGCTGACTTCACATTTACTTACCCAATCACCACCACACACCACTGGGAGGGAGGCGAGCCCATTGTATCCCATTAACCTACAGATTCCATAAGTCACGCAGTTGAAAATCCCGGTAACTCTCCGTAAACTCCGTGTTCCATCCCCTTCCACATACTTCCTTATTGCGACATTTAGTTCTATAAAAAGTAGCTGCTAACACTTTAATCCTTTCACTCCCACCTACTTCTCTCATTGCCCATGAAGTGTGCACAAAATCAGTCACTATATATGCCACCGTATTTTTAACCTGCGTACCCACCCCATTAATGTCCAAACTTAACACAATCAACACCTGCAACCCCCCCCCCTCCCATAAAACGAATAACCCGCCCTAACCATCCCTGACCCTCCTTATGCTTTCACAAAAATACACTACATGAAAAATGGATTCCAAATCACCACACGCTCGACATTCCCCTCCTTCCCTGAGCTTGCGATTGTATAAGACAGTCCCTGACGGCAAAATCCCGTGTAAAAATCTATGCATTACCTCGCGTACCCCCGGCATGGTGGGCAACTTCCGGAGACGTTCCAATATGTCGCGCCAGGCATACATTGGGTATGCTCCTTCCCTGGCCGCTACCTCCAACCCCCCCTCCCCCACTCTCTCGATGACACGCAGCTTAATTCTATTTGGATTTCTCGCCACCATCAAAATTCGCAGCATCGCCTCCCCTACTCTTAATTCCTTCCCAGTCAACCACCGCTTTATGTCCTCATACACTTTCTCAATCCTTCTCCCATTTTCCCCACCCTCTCGTAGAAAACTCCGTTTCACATAAATACTCATAATTCTTCGTTCCAGCGGTATGAGTCCCAGCCCACCATGGCCAATCGGCAGAGTGATTACCCCTCTGCTTAACCATTCACAGCCTGATCCCCAAATAAAACGAAATACCCCACGCAACAATTTCATAACCTCTCGACTCAATAATGGATACATTGACACCACATGCCATATTTTACTATATAAAAGCACGTTTGTCACGATTACCCGTTGGTGCAACGTGAGATGTGCAGACCTCAAACTTCCAATTCGTTTTAATACACTATCTAAAACCCGCACTGAGTTCACCTCACGTGCCATCATTGGCTCATGAGCATACACAATCCCGCATATTTTAAGTTGGTCAACCACATCCCACCTACCCCTCATACTCCCATTCATTTGATCCCAATTTCTGACCGCCATGAACTTAGTCTTCTTAGCATTAATTCTCATTCCAGTTGCTTCACCAAGAATATTTACAATTCCCTCCACCTGCAATAAATCAACATCATCTCCTACCAAGACTGTAGTATCATCAACATAACCCACAATACCCGTCCACCCATCTCTCTCATAACCCCCCAAACCCCCCAAAAAACTAGCCCGCACCGCCCTATAGAAAGGATCCTGAAAACACGCAAACAATAATTGTGATATGGGACAGCCTTGCCTTAAGCCCCTGCCCATCTGAACCGGAACACCTAACCGACCATTGACCTGTACATGCGTAATCGCCCCCTTATATAAGGTCTGAGCCCAAGTGATGATTTCGTCCCCAAAACCCTGCCAACGCATGAACTGCCATAATGCACTTCTTTCAACGCTATCATATGCAGTGGCCCAATCTAAAGCGAAGATCCCCCCCTCCCACCAACTGTCTCCTTTCTATGAGTCCTCGAATCATCCCATGCCCATCGAACATGGATCTGCCTGGTATCCCATATTGTCCCCTATCTATAACTTTTTCTAGTACCTTTTTCAGTCTATTCCCCAGTAACCTCGTAAACAACTTATAATCTCCACACATAAGCGAAATGGCCCTATAGTCCATAATCGTTGATGGATTCCCTTTTGGCACCAAAACCACCACTGCCGTCCATTGCAATTCTCCCATAACCCCATCAGTCTTTAAGATGTTAAATAACCGAACTAGAAACCCCTTTATCACATCCCAATTCATCACATAGAAATCATTTGGCATCCCATCAATACCAGGAGCTTTACCTAAGCTCGCCCCTGCCAGAGCCTGCCATATCTCACACTCTGTAATAGGCCCTTCCAATGCTTCTCTATCTTGCGTACTAAGCCGACACTGCATATTGTTACCGAATTCCCGTATTGCCATATTGCTTATCCCAACGCTAGACATGTAATACCTAAACCAAGCATCTATATACCTGCTCATGCCCTCCGTCGTCACCAACACTTGACCTTCAAGATAACCTTCTCTCCCTTTATGCACTGTTAACCCCATCATCTCCGTGGCTGCCCTCCTCTGCTGCTGGCCCCTTAACGCACACGCCGAAGGCCGATCCCCGTAGAGAACCTCCTCCAAACCTCCAGCCACACGTGCACCATCAAATCGATCATTATGCAAACCCTTTATACGTTGCTTTAAATCCTCTATTTCATCCACAGGATATCTCGCACCATCACCTACATAACAAAGGTGTAACTGTTCAAAATACCCCTGAAGCCCATACAACAGTTGATTACTTTCCCGCCCCAACCGAACATAATAATCCTGAATACGTTTCTTAGCCACCACATCCCACCACCTAACCAATTTACCATCTCCAGGAGCCACCGCTATCAAACCCTCCCAAAAAGACTCAAAAGATTTTCTATTCTCCTCCCCTTTTAACAATTTAACATTCAATTTCCAATAACTACGACCCCTCTTAGGTAAACCTTCCCACCCTGCGTCCACGAGAACCCCTCTATGATCAGAAAACACCACATCTATGATACGCACACTATTAACTACGATGTTGCGCGGCACGTATACCCTATCAAGTCACGCTGCATATCCTCGACGTACAAAGGTATGCTCAACCTCTCCCACCCCCACCACATCCATTAATCCCACCCCTGACATGAAATCTCCCAATACCCCTGAAAAGTATCCACTTCCCCGAGGCTCTACATCCTTACGCCGGATCACACAATTCCAATCCCCGCTACAATAGCTACTTCAGGGAGTGACCTCAAATAATAAATTAACACCTCTTTCACAAAGGTAGCTTATACACGCCCATCATTCTCGGCTGGACCATACACACACACAAATGCCACCTTCACCCATGCCCATAGTCCTTCTACCCTTATTATCCTCCCTTCCCCCCCTTCACTACATCTCACAATAAATGGGCTAGTCTCCCTGATCATGATGGCTACGCCACCTTTCAACCGAATTGCATTCTCTATGTACACGTTATATCCATCCATATGCAATTCACTACCACATTTATGATTGTGTTCCTGTACGAACACAACGTCCACATTATTACGCACCAATAAATCACGTAACCATGCACGCTTTTGTACAGTTCGCAAACCATTAATATTAATTGTGAGGCACTTAAAATCGACAACTGAATGTTTTTCACTAGATTTTTTGTTTCCAGTTTTCCCTTCCCCCCCTTTTGAAGCACTCCTGATCAACCCCTGAGCTTTGGGTGCACAGGACCCTCTCTGTGCCACATCTGCCCATGACTTCTTCCCTGATCTTTGGGCTGGCGTTAACACATCATCCGAATCTGAAAGTGTAACAGAGCGCTTTCGCGTTACACCTTCCACCTGCATTTCGTCGTCCGCAGTACAATCCTGGTGGATTTCCACCTCCACCGTTTGTTTCAGCAAGGCGTCAGTGGCGACCACTTCCAGCTGCACGTCGTGGTCCACGCCCGCAGTGGCAGCCTGTCCCAAGTCTAGGGATGATGCCTTCACAGAACTCATGCTGTCCTCCGTAAACAATTCGTCTAACACAGAGACAATGGATTTCTCCACATCAATGGCCTGCTCTTCTCGCGAGGCCGATCCCACCTCTGGGTCCGCCTCCAAAGGAGGCGACACCTCCGGGAGTGCAGCACACACCTTGTCCATGGACCTCTCAACCTCTTCGCTCAAAGACAATCCTGAGGGTTGCACAGGCGCTTCAGGCACATCTTGCCTTACACCTTCCTCTCCTAGATCCCTGCTCTGTTGTACAAGCCTGGCACCTCGTCTTCTTTCACACTGCACCGACAAATGATCGTATGCTCCACACAACCTACAAGTGCGGCGTTGCCCTGCATAAGTCACAAATACCTGAGTCCTGAAGTCTTGCAGGATCACATATGAAGGGATTGGATGTCTTAATGTCATTTTTACCGAAAAAGTTCCCTCAGGTATTCCTTCATATGGGCCATCAGACCACCTGCCTGCTCTAGCCATGTGTATGGTGCCGCAATTACCCAGGGCAGCACGTATGTCAGTCACATCAGCCTCAAAGGGTACGTTTCTTACTTTTACCCATGTATAATGGCGGGATACATCGTGTAGCCTCACAGACACCGCCTGGTTAACCACTAGATTAACCTCCTGATACTTGTCAACGACCGTCTCGTAAACTTAAGTTGAGCAAAACTTTACGAAGATTCTTGTCACACCATTCATCGCTACACCGCACAAATCCTCGTTGGCGATACCATAGGTGTCTCGGATTATCGCTGGCAATAATATCGCCGTTGATGGTCCAAGTACTGCCCCACGAGTTAATTCCAAACACACAGTGTTGACGCGGCGTCTGCCTGCCTGCGCCATGTTGAGAAAATGGAACTGCCACCGAACAGCTATAGAGGGCAGCAGTGTATAACACGTCCTCTCTCCTCAATGGCTGAGAGACGAAATGTTTACAAAGATGCATAATGAAAGGTTTAATGCAATTAGAGTTAGGGTGGGGTTAAAGGGAGACAGACTGTCAGGTTACGTCCTGAGAAAATTTAAGGATAGGCAGATGGTGACTACCGTAGCGCATCTAGTGATCGGCTCTGAGGGAGGGGGGAGGTTATGTGGAGGAGCAAGACCTTACCAATACGGACAGCATCAGTGTTTATGCAGATTATTGGTTTAGGGAAAAATGGAGGAAGAGAGGGGGAGACGTCAGGGAGGGGTTTTTTGGGGACATGGGGAGTAATATTGTATTAGGACAGCAGGAAAGGGAAATGTTGGAGGGTAGTATTAGTGAGGTGGAGGTGGAAGAGGCAGTTTACAGGATGAGCCAGGGTAAGACGCCGGGCATAGATGGGACACCAAATGATTTTTATAGAGCTTATTGGGGTGTATTAGGCATTGTTTGGTGGGGGTCTTGAATTATATGTTGAGCAGTGGGAGGATGGGGAAGTCACAGAAAACCGAGATCGTTGTGTTAGTGCCGAAAAAGAAGAAGGGGAAAGTATTGAGTGATTACAGAGCATTATTCTTAATATGTTCGGATTATAACATTTTTGTACAACATTGGTATACAATACCGACAAGATGAAATTAAGACACATGTGCAACATCTGGGTATCTTTATTGTAGACATTTCGCCATCCAGTGCCTTAATGCAAATTCCAGGACATAACGTGAAGACAGTAGAACTATGTACAGAAGATGTGGTAATCAGTCCCTCAACCTTAGAGTAGGTGTGAAGAGCACCATAGTCGTGGAGAATCTGAAGCAGAAGCAAGGCACCTGATGCTTATATACTAATGTCAGGTGGAAATGGGACGTGTAGCAGACGAGGGCATAGTCACTGGTAGGTGGGATTCCCCAGTGGAAGTAGGTCCTACCCAAAGAGATGGGTTAGTTGCAGTAGTAGTTGTCGTAGTCGTGAAGGTTATGTACATGTCCTCAGAATCAAGATTCCATGATGTGCAAGACAGGTATACAATACCGACAAGATGAAAGTTAAGACACTTGTGCAACATCTGGTTATCTTTATTGTAAACGTTTCGCCATCCAGTGGCTTTATCAATACAAATTCTTGGACATAATTAGAAAACAGAAGAACTATATACAAAAGATGAGGTAATCAGTCCCTCAGTCTTGGAGGTGGTGTTCACAACACCGTGGTTGTAGAGATTCTCTACAACCACGGTGTTGTAAACACCACCTCCAAGGCTGAGGGACTGATTACCTCATCTATTGTATATAGTTCTTCTGTTTTCTAATTATGTCCAAGAATTTTATGATCAGGGAGACTAGCCCATTTATTGTGAGATGTAGTGAAGGGGGGGAAGGGAGGACAATAAGGGTAGAAGGACTATGGGGATGGGTGAAGGTGGCATTTGTGTGTGTGTATGGTCCAGCCGAGAATGATGGGCGTGTATAAGCTACCTTTGTGGAAGAGATGTTAATTTATTATTTGAGGTCACTCCCTGAAGTAGCTATTGTAGGCGGGGATTGGAATTGTGTGATCTGGCGTAAGGATGTAGAGCCTCGGGGAAGTGGATACTTTTCAGGGGTATTGGGAGATTTAATGTCAGGGGTGGGATTAATGGATGTGGTGGGGTGGGAGAGGTTGAGCATACCTTTGTACAGCGAGGATATGCAGCGCGACTTGATAGGGTATACGTGCCGCGCAACATCGTAGTTAATAGTGTGCGTATCATGGATGTGGTGTTTTCTGATCATAGAGGGGTTCTCGTGGACGCAGGTTGGGAAGGTTTACCTAAGAGGGGTCGTAGTTATTGGAAATTGAATGTTAAATTGTTAAAAGAGGAGGAGAATAGAAAATCTTTTGAGTGTTTTTGGGAGGGTTTGATAGTGGGGGCTCCTGGAGATGGTGAATTGGTTAGGTGGTGGGATGTGGTGGCTAAGAAACGTATTCAGGATTATTATGTTCGGTTGGGGCGGGAAAGTAATCAACTGTTGTATGGGCTTCAGGGGTATTTTGAACAGTTACACCATTGTTATGTAGGTGATGGTGCGAGATGCCCTGTGGATGAAATAGAGGATTTAAAGCAACGTATAAAGGGTTTGCATAATGATCGATTTGATGGTGCACGTGTGGCTGGAGGTTTGGATGAGGTTCTCTACGGGGATCGGCCTTCAGCGTGTGCGTTAAGGGGCCAGCAGCAGAGGAGGGCAGCCACGGAGATGATGGGGTTAACAGTGCATAAAGGGAGAGAAGGTTATCTTGAAGGTCAAGTGTTGGTGACGACAGAGGGCATGAGCAGGTATATAGATGCTTGGTTTAGGTATTACATGTCTAGCGTTGGGATAAGCAATATGGCAATACGGGAATTCGGTAACAATATGCAGTGTCGGCTTAGTACGCAAGATAGAGAAGCATTGGAAGGGCCTGTTACAGAGTGTGAGATATGGCAGGCTCTGGCAGGGGCGAGCTTAGGCAAAGCTCCTGGTATTGATGGGACGCCAAATGTGATGAATTGGGATGTGATAAAGGGGTTTCTAATTCGTTTATTTAACATCTTAAAGACTGATGGGGTTATGGGAGAATTGCAACGGACGGCAGTGGTGGTTTTGGTGCCAAAAGGGAATCCATCAACGATTATGGACTATAGGGCCATTTCGCTTATGTGTGGAGATTATAAGTTGTTTGCGAGGTTACTGGGGAATAGACTGAGAAAGGTACTAGAAAAAGTTATAGATAGGGGACAATATGGAATACCAGGCAGGTCCATGTTCGAAGGGCATGGGATGATTCGAGGATTCAAAGAAAGGAGACAGTTGGTGGGAGGGGGGGGGATCTTCGCTTTAGATTGGGCCACTGCATATGATAGCATTGAAAGAAGTGCATTATGGCAGTTCATGCGTTGGCAGGGTTTTGGGGACGAAATCATCACTTGGGCTCAGACCTTATATAAGGGGGCGATTACGCATGTACAGGTCAATGGTCGGTTAGGTGTTCCGGTTCAGATGGGCAGGGGCTTAAGGCAAGGCTGTCCCATATCACAATTATTGTTTGCGTGTTTTCAGGATCCTTTCTATAGGGCGGTGCGGGCTAGTTTTTTGGGGGGTTTGGGGGGTTATGAGAGAGATGGGTGGACAGGTATTGTGGGTTATGTTGATGATACTACAGTCTTGGTAGGAGATGATGTTGATTTATTGCAGGTGGAGGGAATTGTAAATATTTTTGGTGAAGCAACTGGAATGAGAATTAATGCTAAGAAGACTAAGTTCATGGCGGTCGGAAATTGGGATCAAATGAATGGGAGTATGAGGGGTAGGTGGGATGTGGTCGACCAACTTAAAATATGCGGGATTGTGTATGCTCATGAGCCAATGATGGCACGTGAGGTGAACTCAGTGCGGGTTTTAGATAGTGTATTAAAACGAATTGGAAGTTTGAGGTCTGCACATCTCACGTTGCACCAACGGGTAATCGTGACAAACGTGCTTTTATATAGTAAAATATGGCATGTGGTGGCAATGTATCCATTGTTGAGTCGAGAGGTTATGAAATTGTTGCGTGGGGTATTTCGTTTTATTTGGGGATCAGGCTGTGAATGGTTAAGCAGAGGGGTAATCACTCTGCCGATTGGCCATGGTGGGCTGGGACTCATACCGCTGGAACGAAGAATTATGAGTATTTATGTGAAACGGAGTTTTCTACGAGAGGGTGGGGAAAATGGGAGAAGGATTGAGAAAGTGTATGAGGACATAAAGCGGTGGTTGACTGGGAAGGAATTAAGAGTAGGGGAGGCGATGCTGCGAATTTTGATGGTGGCGAGAAATCCAAATAGAATTAAGCTGCGTGTCGAGAGAGTGGGGGAGGGGGGGTTGGAGGTAGCGGCCATGGAAGGAGCATACCCAATGCATGCCTGGCGCAACATATTGGAACGTCTCCGGATGTTGCCCACCATGCCGGGGGTACGCGAGGTAATGTATAGATTTTTATACGGGATTCTGCCGTCAGGGACTGTCTTATACAATCGCAAGCTCAGGGAAGGAGGGGAATGTCGAGCGTGTGGTGATTTGGAATCCATTTTTCATGTAGTGTATTTTTGTGAAAGCATAGGGAGGGTCAGGGAATGGTTAGGACGGGTTATTCGTTTTATGGGAGGGGGGGGGGTTGCAGGTGTTGAGAGTGTTACGTTTGGACATTAATGGGGTGGGTACGCAGGTTAAAAATACGGTGGCATATATAGTGACTGATTTTGTGCACACTTCATGGGCAATGAGAGAAGTAGGTGGGAGTGAAAGGATTAAAGTGTTAGCAGCTACTTTTTATAGAACTAAATGTCGCAATAAGGAAGTATATGGAAGGGGATGGAACACGGAGTTTACGGAGAGTTACCGGGATTTTCAACTGCGTGACTTATGGAATCTGTAGGTTAATGGGATACAATGGGCTCGCCTCCCTCCCAGTGGTGTGTGGTGGTGATTGGGTAAGTAAATGTTAAGTCAGCATGAATATAGGATGGTATGAAGGAAAAGTGTGAGGGGTGAAGAATAGTTCAAGGCTTACAAATCATCATTGCATTAAGTTAATGTGTTATACCCTGGTATAATAGGGTTAATGATGAATACAAACATTGACATCATATGCAGGTGTGTGAGTGTAAGTAATACGTGCATTGTTAAATGGGAATATACTTTCATGTATGTGCAAGTATTACAGTTGTGTGTGAGGGCAGGTATGATCAGACCCAGGAAATGGGTGACAGGATACGGTGTATTAGCCATATAATCCTTACAAAGTGCATCATTGGATTTGTATATCCCAAATGTTTGAGTGTGACAGTAGCTTATCATATATGCAAGTGTAGTACCTGCTAAGGTAAATGTTTAGAAGATGTATTTGTAGTTTCATATTAGTGTATTGTAGGTAATGTTTTCTCAAGTGGTTTCTAATTTGCATATGTAACGATTGCCAATTGTGGATGGACGATATAAGACGGAGCACACTTAAACCCCATGGGGTAGTTAGAGTGAGCGCAGAACTGTCTGGATGTTACACAATCAAAGCTTAGATTGAAAGCTTAGTTATCAGCGTGAGTTGTGAATGGAGATGAGTTGGATGTAAAGGTAAATGAGTACATACACTATTAATCTTATCACATGTGTATGCATACTTAAGTATATGTATAATATATCAGTGACATCATTGTGAGGCGCGTATTGCGCACGAATTATAGGACGACAAGGGTTTTTTCGCTTAACGCACACGCCGAAGGCCGATCCCCGTAGAGAACCTCCTCCAAACCTCCAGCCACACCATCAAATCGATCATTATGCAAACCCTTTATACATTGCTTTAAATCCTCTATTTCATCCACAGGGTATCTCGCACCATCACCTACATAACAATGGCGTAACTGTTCTTCAAAATACCCCTGAAGCCCATACAACAGTTGATTACTTTCCCACCCCAACCAAACATAATAATCCTGAATACGTTTCTTAGCCACCACATCCCACCACCTAACCAATTCACAATCTCCAGGAGCCCCCGCTATTAAACCCTCCCAAAAAGACTCAAAAGATTTTCTATTCTCCTCTCCTTTTAACAATTTAACATTCAATTTCCAATAACTACGACCCCTCGTAGGTAAACCTTCCCACCCTGCGTCCACGAGAACCCCTCTATGATCAGAAAACACCACATCTATGATACGCACACTATTAACTACGATGTTGCGCGGCACATATACCCTATCAAGTCGCGCTGCATATCCTCGACGTACAAAGGTATGCTCAACCTCTCTCCCCCACCACATCCATTAATCCCACCCCTGACATTAAATCTCCCAATACCCCTAAAAAGTATCCACTTCCCCGAGGCTCTACATCCTTACGCCGGATCACACAATTCCAATCCCCGCCTACAATAGCTACTTCAGGGAGTGACCTCAAATAATAAATTAACACCTCTTTCACAAAGGTAGCTTTTACACGCCCATCATTCTCGGCAGGACCATACACACACAAATGCCACCTTCACCCATCCCCATAGTCCTTCTACCCTTATTATCCTCCCTTCTCCCCCTTCACTACGTCTCACAACAAATGGGCTAGTCTCCCTGATCATGATGGCTACGCCACCTTTCAACCGAATTGCATTCTCTATGTACACGTTATATCCATCCATCCGCAATTCACTACCACATTTATGATTGTGTTCCTGTACGAACACAACATCCACATTATTACGCACCAATAAATCACGTAACCATGCACGCTTTCGTACAGTTTGCAAACCATTAATATTTATTGAGGCACTTAAAATTTACAACTGAATGTTTTTCACTAGATTTTTTGTTTCCAGTTTTCCCTTCCCCCCCTTTTGAAGCACTCCTGATCAACCCCTGAGCTTTGGGTGCACAGGACCCTCTCTGTGCCACATCAGCCCATGACTTCTTCCCTGATCTTTGGGCTGGCGTTAACACATCATCCGAATCTGAAAGTGTAACAGAGCGCTTTCGCGTTACACCTTCCACCTGCATTTCGTCGTCCGCAGTACAATCCTGGTGGATTTCCACCTCCACCATTTGTTTCAGCAAGGCGTCAGTGGCGACCACTTCCAGCTGCACGTCGTGGTCCACGCCCGCAGTCCTCCATAAACAATTCATCTAACACAGAGACAATGGATTTCTCCACATCAATGGCCTGCTCTTCTCGCGAGACCGATCCCACCTCTGGGTCCGCCTCCAAAGGAGGCGACACCTCCGGGAGTGTAGCACACACCTTGTCCATGGACCTCTCAACCTCTTCGCTCAAAGACAATCCTGAGGGTTGCACAGGCGCTTCAGGCACATCTTGCCTTACACCTTCCTCCCCTAGATCCCTGCTCTGTTGTACAACCCTGGCACCTCGTCGTCTTTCACACTGCACCGCCAAATGATCGTATGCTCCACACAACCTACAAGTGCGGCATTGCCCTGCATAAGTCACAAATACCTGAGTCCTGAAGTCTTGCAGGATCACATATGAAGGGATTGGATGTCTTAATGTCATTTTTACCGAAAAAGTTCCCTCAGGTATTCCTTCATATGGGCCATCAGACCACCTGCCTGCTCTAGCCATGTGTATGGTGCCATAATTACCCAGGGCAGCACGTATGTCAGTCACATCAGCCTCAAAGGGTACGTTTCTTACTTTTACCCATGTATAATGGCGGGATACATCTTGTAGCCTCACAGACACCGCCTTATTAGTGAGGTGGAGGTGGAAGAGGCAGTTTACAGGATGAGCCAGGGTAAGACGCCGGGCATAGATGGGATACCAAACGATTTTTATTGAGCTTATTGTGGGTGTATTAGGCATTGTTTGGTGGGGGTCTTGAATTATATGTTGAGCAGTGGGAGGATGGGGAAGTCACAGAAAACCGAGATCGTTGTGTTAGTGCCGAAAAAGAAGAAGGGGAAAGTATTGAGTGATTACAGAGCATTATTCTTATGTGTTCGGATTATAAATTTTTGTACATTGGTATACAATACCGACAAGATGAAATTAAGACACATGTGCAACATCTGGGTATCTTTATTGTAGACATTTCGCCATCCAGTGCCTTAATGCAAATTCCAGGACATAACGTGAAGACAGTAGAACTATGTACAGAAGATGTGGTAATCAGTCCCTCAACCTTAGAGTAGGTGTGAAGAGCACCGTAGTCGTGGAGAATCTGAAGCAGAAGCAAGGCGCCTGATGCTTATATACTAATGTCAGGTGGAAATGGGACGTGTAGCAGACGAGGGCATAGTCACTGGTAGGTGGGATTCCCCAGTGGAAGTAGGTCCTACCCAAAGAGATGGGTTAGTTGTAGTTGTCGTAGTCGTGAAGGTTATGTACATGTCCTCAGAATCAAGATTCCATGATGTTGCAGTGTCTGACAAGTTGTACAACAATGATATACAATACCGACAAGATGAAATTAAGGGGTATTCTAACGGGCTGGTCAGCAGTGTCTAATTATGTATGCCAGGTGAGTGAATGTTGTGTGATCTCGTGAATTATGTGAGTCTCCCGTCTCCTATGTGATGGTGACGTCGCTATATCTGTTAAGGCATTGTGTATACAGCTTTTAGCAATGTATCGCCGTCGTTTATGCCTCGATACAAGTTATTGGTGTATATTTGTATTATGATGTGCTTCCAGCACAGATGATTGTTTCTTATTTTCTGTTTATACTTTATGCCATGTTATAGTGTGTTTTTCAATAGCACTATGCGTGTCTATGCAAGTTTTTTTTTTTGTAAGCTTTGATAGAGCTTGATCTATATGTGGTAGCAGTATCATTGAATGTTTATCACTCGCAAGTGTATACATTCCACATGTAGCTGCTTGCATGTCTTTTTCTTTCGTTTTTGTTTGAGATATCAAATTTTACATCATAGTTTAGTTTTGTTATATTGAATGTTTTATTGTGACTTATAGTGTTATCCTGTTCCACCTTTGAATTGTAAATACCTATTCTTAGTAAATAATAAGATCTCGTGTTAGTTGCCTAAATTAATGTTTGAGTACTGTTGTGCTCTATTATGTACCTGAGGTCTTAGATATAAGTTCTAGATACTTGTGTGTTGGCAGGCAGAAGCCATACCTAGCTATATGCCAGCTGTAGTACCATGCTGTATAATACATGATGTGAATGTGTATGGGTGTAGTTTGTGTGTTCGTTTTTGTCACAATTTTTTGTATAGTCTTCATAATTTCCAGTACTCGATGTGCATTTTGGACAATCTTGTTCATATCCTTGTAATGTTGTGTTCTTTTACTATCTTTATATAACCTTGTTACTGATGTTTTAAATAAAATGAAAATAACCCAACATTCATCTCCAATAGCCCTTGAAATGCTTTGGTAATCCCTCCCAATTCAAGTCCACCAGAACCCCTCTATGATCAGAGAAACTTACATTCAACGCACACACACTGCCCACCATCACCCCTCGAGATACATAGATTCGATGAAGCCTTGTCGCATAATTGCGCTTAATAAACATATGCATCACCCCAACCACCTCCTCCCTTCCCACATCCACTACATTCTCACCTCGCAACAGAAACCCCTAAATACCCCGAAAAAATCCCTCCCTCTAGGTTCTACGTCCTTACGTCGTACATCACAGTTCCAATCACCTCCTATAATCATAACGACTGGCAGCGATCTTAAATGGAAAACAAAGACGTCCCTAAAGAACCTATTTTAACGCCCATGTCTCCTTCCTCCGGCCTATACACCCCTATGAAACCCACCTGAACCCCACCCCACGTACCATCCACCCGAACCACCCGCCCCCTCCTCCCCTACCTGATATCTCTGCAGAAGAAATGGGCTGGCTTCTTTAATTAACAACGCTACACCTTTCAATCGTGCAGAACAACCCATATACACCTCATATCCTGTAGTCAACAACTCACCCAATGATTTATAATTATTCTTCTGCATGAACACAACGTCTGGTATATATCTCCTCAAAAATACCTCTAAAACCTTACATTTGCCCACTGATTTCAAACCATTAACATTTAAAGTAAGACACCTGAAGGATATAATGGGGGGTTGCCTTTAGTCACTCTAACACTCTTAGAACCCAGGCGAGAACCCAAACCCCACCCCCACACCTCCCATTTCCTTCCCCTTGCACATGCTCAATACTCTTCAAGCCACCTTTACCGCTACCTGTTACATCATGCCATGCTTTCTTCCCAGACCTTTGCCCAGGAGTCAAAACATCTTCACTGTCTGAAATTACAGCCACCCTCTTACGAGAGCTACGATCCTCAACCATTGCCTCCTCCTGGGTGTCTGCCCTGTGGACCTCTACTGCCACACCCTGATCCAGCCCCTCACCACACACATCCTTCTCGTTGAGGCCTCCCACCACTTCCTCCACACTCTCGTTATCCAAACCACAGGTGATCACACTAGACACCGATACATCCAATAATTCGTGCAGAGCCTCCTGAATGGAAGCTTCCATTACATTCTGAGCAATCGCTGGCTCCTCTTCACCTGGCGCCGACACCAAGCCTATGTCCTCTCGAAATCCAGGGAGCGTCGCACAATCAAGTGACAACACTCTCTCCCTCTCCACCTCCTCACTCCATGCCTCTCGTGACGGAGGCTCATGTTGCGGCGCCGTAGCATAAGTCTGCCGCTCCATAGTATCATCAGTCCTACCTTCAGCTGTTGATCTCCCACGTCACGTTGGGCAATGTGCTGCTATGTGGTCGTATGCCCCACACAGTCGGCACGTACGCCTCTGACCCATGTACGTGACGTAAACTTGAGTACGGAAGTCCTCCATCACCACATATGATGGAATTGGATGCTTTAGGGACATTTTAAGGGGAAAACATCCCTTCAGGGATGCCCACAAGCAGCCCATCACGCCAACGTCCCAATGTCGCCATATGAATCTTCCCATATAGTCCAAACACATTCTGTAAATCACTCTCATCAGCTTCAAAAGGTACATTACGCACCTTGATCCAGGTGTAGAACCATGACACATCATGGAGGCGGACACTAACGCCAGGGTTAACTGGCTTAACCACATCCTGGTACTTGGCCACCATGTTTCCATAAGTGCTGCCCTGCCGGAATTTGACGAAAATTCTTGTCACACCGATCAGCAAAATGCCATAAAGGTCTTTGTTAGCGATGCTATACGTGTCCCTCAATAACGCCGTCAGCAACATATGGGTATTCTGGCCATTGAACGTGCCCCTCACTAGTTCCGCACAAACAGTGTTGACACGCCTGCATCCACTTTCCACCATGATGAAAATACTGTCACCTGCCACCAGGGGTCAAAAGTGCAGCTCCACGGACGTCCTCTCTACCCGAGGGTCGAGAGACTAGTCCCTTTTCAAAGATTGGTAGAGGCGAGAATGCGTGGGGATAGGGGTGGGGCAGGAGCCCGTGGCCGAGTCTGGTATGGTATGTGGACGACTTGATCTTGGTGGATGAGTGGACGGTTTTGGGTGGTTTGGGGGAGGTGGTGAGGATTTACAGGGGGCATACGGGAAGATAGTGAATAAAGAGAAGTCGTTCATTCTCGGGCTGGGGACGTGGGAAGGCAGGGAGGAGTGGGGGTGTCAGGTGGTAAGGAACTGTGTTGAGGTGTTGAAAATATGTGGAATCCTTTATAGAGGGGACTTAGTATGGGCACAGGAGGATAATTCGGGTCGTTTGGAGGAACGGGTGGAGACCACTTTGAGGATACTGAGGCCGCATCATCTCACTATTCTCCAGCGTGCAATCGTGATTAATGTGCTTTTGTATAGTAAGATTTGATTTGTCGCACAGGTTTTCCCGTTAATTGCGCCGGTCATCGCGCAGCCCTCTGGATAATAGTTTCGGTAATCCCACACCTCCTCCTGATTTCCCAACTCAGAGCTAATTTCATTTTACTCCATGTTGGGTGTATTAGCCTCCACAAGCAGTAATATATAAATTGGATATTCTGGCTCCAACCAAAACAAAGCTGAAGGGGGTAGGGGAATTTCAGTGAGAAGAAATAAATGGGATTAAGACAGGAGTATTTGAGAGAGTTAGAGCTAAGAAACAGGGAGCAATAATGTTGAAGGATCAATTATGGAAGGAGAAGAGGGTATATAAATGTATAAATTCAAGGATTATATGGACTAAAATATGGTTTGGGTGCAAAAAGTGGGTTATAATAAGTTTATAGAGAGGCCACAGATATATCAGATCACTTTTTGGTTGTAGTTACAATGAGAGTAAAAGGTACATGGGATACTGGGAAAATGGAATCAGCAAGTAAGTGAGAGGTGAAGGTTTATAAACTAAAGGTGTTAGTTAAGGTAAGATATAAACAAATACTGGAAAAAAAGAAGGGCTAGTGAGAGTATAGGCAATGAGGTTAAAGAAGTTTCGAAAAGATTTAAGAATGTAATGTTGGAGTGTTCAACAGAAGTGTGCGGTTACAAGAAAATGGGCCTAGGAGGGAAGAAGAACGATTGGTGGAATGCATGTGAAAGAGTTTTGCAAAGTTGAAGCAATATAATGAGGAGAGTATGGAAAGAAAAGAGAGGTTAAGAGACTTGTGAAAGAATGTAAAAAGAGAGCAAATGAAAGAGTGGGTGAGATGCTATCAACAACTTTTTTTTTAAGAATAAAACGTTTTGGAGTGGGATAAATAAGTTGACAAAGTCTAGGGAACAATTGGATTTGACACTTAAATATGGAAGAGGAGAGTTATTAGATAAAGAGTAAGAGGTACCAGGAAAATGGAGGGAATATTTTGAGGAACTGTTCAATGTTGATGGAACTAGAGAAGCTGTGATTTCGTGTACTGGGCAAGGAGGTATAACATCTTGTAGGAGTGAGGAAGAGCCAGTTGTGAGTGTGAGAGAAGTGCATCAGGGTAGAATGAAGGGGAAGTAAGGCAGCTGGGATTGGTGGGATAAAGACAGAAATGTTAAAAGGTTGGGATATAGTTTTGGAGTGATTAGTGGCAGAGAGCATGTACAGTTCCTTTGATTAAAGGCAAAAGGGACATAAGAGAGTGTAAACATTATAGAGGAATAAGCCTGTCGAGTATACCTGGTAAAGTGTATGGTAGAGTTATTATCGAAAGAATTAAGTGTATGAATGAGAGTAGGATAGAAGATGAACAAGGAGGCTTTAGGAAGGGTAGGAGGTGTGTAGCCCGAGTGTTTACAGTGAAACATATAGGTGAACAGTATTTACATTGGGATGAAGAAGTTTTTGTGGCATTTATGGACTTGGGAAGGGCGTATGATACAGTTGATAGAGGGGAAAAGTGGTAAATGTTGCAAATATATGGAATAGGGGGTAGGTAACTGAAAGCAGTGAAGAGTTTTTACGAGAATAGTGAGGTTCAGGTTTAGAGTATGTAGGAGAGAGGAAGATTATTTCCCAGTAAAAGTGGGCCTTAGACAGGGTTGTGTAATGTCACAATGGTTGTTCAATATATTTACAGATGGGACTG